>NW_027286886.1:40000-137500 GCF_022747635.1 Hetaerina americana
GGGCTTGTTCTAAATGCCCCGGTGGCCAACCGTATCCCAGCATTGTGGACACATGTGAGTGGTCTCAAGTAAGACTCTCGTGCTGAGGAATACACTATGGAACCATAGTCCAGTTTGGATCGCACCAAGCCTCTGTACAATAAAAGCACGGTGGTGCGGTCTGCTCCCCAAGTGGAGTGAGTTAAAAACTTTAAAACGTTGAGGGTTTGGCGACACCTCTCGCGTAACACGCGGATATGCTCCCGCCAGTTCAGCTTTTGGTCCAGGATCATGCCGAGAAAGCGGACGGACTCCACAAATGGAAGAATCCTACCCAACAGGGTTAGGGTCGGGGTAACGTGGTAACCGCGAAGACGGTGAAAGTGCACGCATTTCGTTTTCTCCATGGAGAAACGAAATCCGTTCTTTCGCGACCACTCTCCCAGTTTGTTTAGAGTCACCTGGGCTTGCCTGGAAGCGTTTGGCAGTCGTGTCGACCGGCAAAATATGGCTAAGTCGTCCACATAGAGCGATGCCATCACCGGGGCATTGATGCATTCCACCACGTCGTTGATGGCGATGGCAAATAACGTCACGCTCAGTACTGAACCCTGGGGTACCCCGTTCTCCTGTGTAAAAGATCGGGATAAGTGCTTCCCAGTCCTTACTTTAAAAAGGCGGTTAGTTAAAAAATTTCTGATAAATAGGGCCATGTTGCCTCTAAATCCCCACTTGTGGAGCGTGTTGAGGATTCTCCATCGCCACACACTATCATAGGCCTTCTCCAGGTCGAAAAAGACTGCTATGACGTGTTGACGGTGGAGAAAGGCTTCCTGGATGAAGTTCTCAGTGCGGACCAGATGGTCTGTCGTGGACCTGCCACGCCGAAAGCCGCACTGAGCGTCGGAGAGCAGGTGTCGACTCTCCAAGCACCACATGAGACGTCGGTTTACCATCCGTTCCATCACCTTGCACAGGCAGCTGGTGAGAGATATGGGACGGTAGTTGTTCGGGTCATTTTTGTCCTTGCCCTGTTTTGGGATTGTTATCACGATGGACTCTCGCCAGGCATTTGGAAAACTGCCCTCGTTCCAAAGTTGGTTGAGGGTATTTAGGACCTCCCCAATCGCAGTTTCCGGAATGTTCCGGAGAAATGCGTTGTGGATTTCGTCCGCCCCTGGCGAGGTGTAATGGGAGTCTTCGATGGCGGATTTAAGCTCCCAGGACGTGAAAGGCTCATTGTAATATTCGCTTGTAGGACCTGCATCAAAATTGAGAGGGACTCTCTCGCATCGCCTCTTCAGGTTCGCAAAGTCCGCGGCATAGCCCTCGTCACTGCTATTGGCCGCGAACTGACTGGCAAATATGTTGCTTATTTCGGCAGGTGAATTAACCACCCGGCCAGCAACAAGCAATGGCGAGATGACAAATGAGCCCTTGGACCCGGAGATTTTCTTCACTTTGTCCCATACCTGACCAAGCGGCGTGCGATGGTTGATGGTAGAGACGTATTCTATCCAGGAAGCCCTCTTGGCCTCCTTCACGGCCCTTCGAGCTCGCGCTCTCAGGCGGCGGTACGATGCCAGATTAGTTGCCGTGGGATATTTTCTAAAAATTTTCAATGCTTTTTTCCTCGCCCGAATCGCCCGGTCGCATTCCCCGTTCCACCAAGGGACAGGAGCTCGATTTATATTCCCGGACGTACGAGGGATACTTTTGGTAGCTGCCGCCAACAGCGTTGAACTTAGTTTATCGACGTTGTGCAACGCGTCGAAACTTGCGTCGTGTTTATATGTAAACGTACGCTTGAAAAGTGGCCAGTCCGCACGGTTAATACGCCACTTTTCCGGAGGTTTTGAAATGGTGGGCGAAGAGTCTTCTTTCACGAGTAGAAGAGGAAAATGGTCACTCCCACAGAGATCGTTGTGGGTGGACATTTTCAGCTTTGGGGCTAGACTTCTCGAGCATAGACAAAGATCTATTGCTGAGAATTCCCCATTGAAGCTGTTAAACCGGGTTTTTTCGCCGCTATTTAATAAAAACAGGTTAAAATCCTCAATAAAGTTGGATAAAATTCGACCTCTCCTATTGCTTTGGGTTTCTGGCCCTCCCCAGAGAGGATCATGGGCATTAAAATCTCCCATCAAAATGAACGGCTGAGGAAGCTGGTGGACAAGGGCTTCAAGGTTCAGGCGGGTCACCGGTGCACCCTCTGGCAGATACACGTTGCATAACGTCATCCTCTCAGGGGTATGCACCGTGACAGCGACGGCCTGGAATGGTGAGTTCAGTTGGACTCGCGAGGTGTAAATGGCCTCACGGGCCGCAACTGCTACTCCCCCTTGGGCTCGTTGGCCACTTAGGTCATCCGTTCTAAAAACAGTGAACCCCTTCAAAATACCCTTATCTTCAGCCTTAAAATGGGTCTCTTGGAGACAAATACAAGAGGGTTTAAAATCTTGGATTAAAATGGCCAGCTCCTCCTTGTGCCGATAAAAGCCATTGCAGTTCCACTGCAGAATGGAACACATTTAAAGTGTTAAATTAAAATAAATAAATAAATAAATATATAAATAAATAAGATGACTAAAAAGGGAGATGACCAACTCTATTGAGGTTATCGCTTGAAGCGATGTTTCCTCTTCCACTCGTTTGCGAAGACCTCAGTATCAGAGATACTCTGGTCCTCTTCAATTACCTCCGGCTTCTTTGGCTTGACTGGAGGCGGCGGGGAAGGTGTATTCTCACGCCCTTTTGGCGTGTTCCCCTTGGTGGTTTTTAGTGGGCTCTTCTTTGAAGGGCCCACAGGAGTAGGTGGCTCCTTGTCCACCTTACTATTTCCATCCTTCACCGTTTTTGGTTTAGGCACTTGCGTGGTTTCTATTGGGGATTCTTTCGGGATCTCTGTCTGCGTGGCGATGGTACACTTTACACATTGCGTGGTTGCAACGGAAGCAAAGGACCGGGAGAAAGTTGGAGCGATTAGCGCCCTGTATTTTCTCCTCGCTTCCGCATATGGGATTTTTTCCAGTGTTTTTATCTCCATGACTTTCCTCTCTTCTTTCATCTTCGGGCAATCACGAGAGTACACTGGGTGTGTACCCTCGCAATTGACACAAAGAGGTTCCGAAGAGCACTCTTTATCCTCGTGCGCGTCTTTGCCACAGCGCGGGCAGGTGGCCTTGCCCTCGCAGCGCGACGCGACATGGCCGAACCGTTGGCATTTGAAACAACGCACGGGATTTGGGATGAATGGCCTCACTGGTACCGATTCATAGCCCACAAACACCTTGTCGGGTAGTCTATCACGCGCAAACGTCAAGATCACGGAGGTGCTGTTTACGTTTTCTCCGTTGCGCCTTGTGGTGAGTCGACGACAATCAGTCACTCCCTGAGAGAACATTTCTCTCTTGATTTCTTCGATGTCCACGTATAGAAGGTCGTAGTGACTGATGACTCCCCGACAGGTGTTAAGAGTGCGGTGCACCTCCACCTTAATCGGAATGTCATGGAGCGTTCCCATAGCAAGTAGTTTTTCGCTCTGTGTGTCGTTCAGGGTCTCTATAAGTAGTGTACCATCCCTGAGCTTCTTCACGCTCTTTGGGTCCCCAGGCACAATCTGTGATAACACTCTGCGAATTAAGAAGGGAGAAACCTTTTTCAAGGTCTCACCTTCCTTTGCACAAGACATAATTAAATAGCGCTTACATGCGCCGATACACTTTTCTCCCCCGCCGGTGTCCGGACGGGATCTTTTTAGTGGTGGAAAGGGTTTTTCCTCCATAATAAGAAATGATTCGTCCCTCGGCCTCCCCACCCGCCACGGAGCCACACATTTGGGACGCCACTCCGCCAAACCGGAGTGGTCGCCAGGGCTAACTCGAGGGATATAGCGCTTCTGGAGTGGTTGTCTGTTTCGGGGTGGATCTTCGGTGCAAGGGCCCACCAAAACCCTTACATCTCCGACCTCCCTACGCAGACCCCCACAACCTTGGCACTCGCCACCGGAGCGAAAACGCGACGGAAGCCGATTGACCGGGAGTGGCTAGCTCCCGGCCTCCCGTTTACACGAAATCCGGGGCCGAAGAGGGGTATCACTCCCCGGTCCATACAGGGCATCCGACACCCTGCTGGGAACGAGAAAGCTCACCCTCCAGGATCCCCTTTTCTCCCTTACGGGTCTCCAGGCACGGCAAACACCTGGGCGGATCGCAGGCCAGATGGTATGGCCGCTCACAGACAGTGGATCCACAGCACTGTCCGGACGCATCCCTTGCTGGCTTGGGGTTTGTTTTCGGGGTTTTCTCCCCGCCCTTTTAGTCGCCTCTTACGACAAGCAGGGATACTGCGGGAGTATTCTCTACCCCCCTACCCGCGGGGGGGACGGTGATTTGAGGACACCCGGGAGGCTCGAGACACTTGATTCTTTTTAGTCGGCGCCCCACGCTTAGGGGGGCGTCGGCATCCGAGCCCACTTGCCGAATGGGGAAACTGGGGCTCCCGGGGGGTATCCAGCCTCGACGGGACGCCTCCCCCTAGCGGTCGAACTTGGTTGACACAATCAGGACGGCGTCGGGTCTCGGAATCGTCTGTAGACGACCTTGGTACCGAGCGGGGTGTTGTGCTCGGCAGAGCAGCTGCCACGCTGCGATCTCTTAAGACTCAGCCCGATTGAATGATTAGAGCCCTTGGGGCCGAAACGGCTTCAACCTATTCTCAAACTTTAAATGGGTGAGAACTCCGGCTTGCTCGATTTATCGAAGCCGGAGACGGGGTCCCCTCGGGGGCCCCTGGGATCGGAGTGCATAGTGGGCCACTTTTGGTAAGCAGAACTGGCGCTGTGGGATGAACCAAACGACGGGTTAAGGCAGTAGTAGTTTTGAGAGTTTTAGGGTGCGTCGTCAGCTAAGGTCATTTTGCACCACTCATTAAAATTGAAACTAAAATTCCTTTCAACTTAGGAATAAATAAATACGATTAAATATAAATAAATAAATAAATAAATAGTTATTAAAATCGAAGGGCATTAAATTTATAAAATCAAAAACTATATCTGCCTCATTAAACCAGTTGCCCTTAAAAAATTTAAGACTCGATTTATGGACTCAGAGTCATCCCCTAAAATATTTTTTAAGTCTCCCCTTATCTTCCACATGTCTCTTGTCCCTTGGTATCTTCTACATTCTGTAAGGATATGTTTTATTGTCAGGGGTTGGAGGCACTCATTGCAGCGGGGCTGTTCTTTTACCTCCGCAAAGAGGTACGAATGAGTGAGGGCAGTGTCCTATTCTCAGGCGCGTAATCATGACCTCTTCCCTCCGAGTTTTCCGGATGGAAGAGGACCATGGTGAAACGACCGGTTTTATTGCCCTGAGTTTATTATTTTGCAGAGACTGCCAAGCCTCCTTCCACTGTTGCAAGACCGAGTTCCGCAAGGCGGCCTTTACGTCCTCCATGGGAACCAAGGTGTAGTCGGTCTCGGGTTTTCGAAGGGCAACCTTCGCTGCCTGGTCAGCTTTTTCGTTACCTCTTATGCCGACGTGACCAGGAGTCCATATAAAGGAGACCCTGTTCCCCTTTCTCTGAAGAGACAACAGGGTATAATGGATCTCCTGGACTATCGGGTGCACTGGTGCAAAGACCGATATAGATTTTAGGGCGCTCAACGAGTCGGTGCAGATGAGGAAAGAGCCATTGCTTTCTTTTATTTCTCCTAGGGCCGTCCTTATGGCAGACAGCTCGGCTGTGAAAATGCTGCATGAAGTGTGCAGTTTTTTCCTCACGACTCCATGGTAGTGGGACACGACCGCATAGGCACTTGACAACTCTGACTTTGACCCGTCGGTGTAGACGGGGACAAAGTCAGAAAGTGAGCCGAGGATGGCACTGAAGAGCTGCTGGTATTCGGAATCGGTCGTCTTGGCTTTGCGGCGTGCACTGGCAATTAGTTTAATATCCGGCATTGGCGTTAACCAAGGCGGATACTTAGCATAGGAGACGGGGCATATTTGAGGAAATGTAAAATTTACCTCATTAATAAAATCATTAAAACGGACTCCCATCTTTTGACCTGAAGGCTGTCTCTCACATAACAGGCAGGTGGTGGCAATAGCAATTGGTAATTGCCCGGGCTTTGGGTTTCCTACCTTCGGGCTAAACACTGTCTACATGAGGGCCAGATTGGCAGGAACCCTCCGTGTATACAAAAAGATGTAGAGAGCCGCGCGTAAGTGGCGTGACCGCTCTCCACTGTCGCACCGTTACGCCATCGGGTCTTGGAGCTTTCCTTGTGTTAAGAACTCTCGGTTACTTCCGACGGAGTAACTCGACTCTAAGCAAAAGGGGGAGGCTCTCCTACCGCCGCCGGTTCGACACAGACTACGGAAATATCGCCATACACAGGGTTCTCCATTAGGTCGGCCCAGAAACTGGACATCTCGAGAACCGAGAGAGTAAGGTTTCATGGGCTTTCTGTCCAGGATTTCCGGAGCGGCTTTCCCCTTGTTCTTTTTCTACAAGGACTTGATCCATGATTACTCCTTTTACTTGCTCACCTTCCAGTTCCATACAAGTTGACATGTAGTGGTGAATCGTCGAGAAGATACTCTTTCAGTCCTGGAGAAAACTTCCGCCACCCAATTAGAAATTGAGTATGAGACATCCTCCCCAACGAGAGCCTTCTGGCAGATGGTCGCCATCATTGCACTTTTGACCTACTGTTCTTTGAGAGCTTAAGTGTAGCATTGCTAAGCCACTTCTCCAGCTTTCAGGTACCCGTGGCTGACTTGGGTACCGATTCTTTAGTTGTGTTCAGCGGAGGGAGAGTTTGAGGGCATACCTCGTACCTTTTGAACTTGATCCTGTCTAGGGTTCATTCTGGGCATAAGTCCTGCAGGAATTAATGGATTAACCGGACACCACGGATATATTGTGTCAACAGGGTGTGGAAATGCGTTCACGCAAGCCTGGGAATGTAGCGCAGGCAGTGTGGGGCTCGTCCCAGTTTGGCCACTGGGAAATACCCATTAAAACCACACCCCCGCCTAGGGTTTTTTCTGATGTTTTTGACTGAGCGACGGCTTTATTTCTCGCTGCCGATTCCCTGATCTAAGGGTGCGAGTTATCGAGATTGCTAGAGATCCAACACTTATCCAATACCTTCCTTCACTGACTCATTGTTACCATGACAAATGTTCGACATTTGGTTCCACCGATTCCAATTGAGGTGGGAGCCTTGAAGCACCTGGGTGGCAATTCCTCTTAAAAAGTCTCTTCTTTAATCCCAGGTCCACTAGATGTTCGGCAGATTTGTTGTACTACACTCCCCTCCAAGAGATGGTGCATGATGTCACTTAAACCACGTTCTTCGTTAAATTTTCCTTTTTGGGCTATTCTTAGCATTTTTAAGCCCATGGATGTTGTACTTCCCCACCTTCCGCTTGTGAGCTTTATCCAGGGAAGTAGCTCCCAACACAATCTGAACATTTATCAGGTTGACTGTGTCCTCCTTTATAACGAGGTCCGGTTTCCGCAACCTGCTCTTGGGTCGGTACTGGGGCTGTTCTTTCATAGCCCAACGGCTGTGTTTTAACCCATTTTTGAGTTTGACGATCGAGTTGTGTCTGCGGATGCGTCCATCACGCGTTCTGACACAGTTCTTAATTACATGGGTTCCGTTCTCAGTGGCATTAAACTCTGCGATCTATTTGATCAAATTTGCATCGGATCTCCGTCCCCTAGACGTTTGGACACGGGCAGGGAGTGCGTTGATATGCACGTTGATGGTAATGCACATAATCTTGTAGTAGTTTTAGGGGTTTGTAGGGTGCGTCGACAGCTATGGTCATTTTGCACCACTGTCATTACGTTAAACTTATGTTCCTTTTAAACTAGGAATAAGTAAACAGATAAATACGAATAAATATATAAATAAATAAAATAAACAAAAAAAAAAGGAAAATGCTAAAATCAAAAGCATTAAAATTATGCGCTCCGAAGCTAAAGCTGCCCCATTAAACCGGTTGCCCTTAAAAAAGTTAAGACTCGATTTATAGACCCAGAGTCATCCCCTAAAATATTTTTTAAGTCTCCCCTTATCTTCAACATGTCTCTGGCCCTTTGGTATGTTGTACATTCCGTCAGGATATGTTTTATCGTCAGGGGTTGGAAACACTCATTGCAGCGGGGCTGTTCTTTTACCTCCGCAAAGAGGTACGAATGAGTGAGGGCAGAGTGTCCTATTCTCAGGCGCGTAATCATGACCTCTTCCCTCCGAATGTTCCGGATGGAAGAGGACCATGGTGAAACGACCGGTTTTATTGCCCTGAGTTTATTATTTTGAAGAGACTGCCAAGTCTCCTTCCACTGATGCAGGACCGAGTTCCGCAAGGCGGCCTTCACGTCCTCCTTTGGAACCAAGGTGGAGTCGGTCTCGGGTTGTCGAAGGGCATCCTTCGCTGCCTGGTCAGCTTTTTCGTTGCCTCTTATGCCGACGTGACCAGGAGTCCATATAAAGGAGACCCTGTTCCCCTTTCTCTGAAGGGACAACAGGGTATAATGGATCTCCTGGACTATCGGGTGCACAGGTGCAAAGGCCGATAAAGATTTTAGGGCGCTCAACGAGTCGGTGCAGATGAGGAAAGAGCCATTGCTTTCTTTTATTTCTCCTAGGGCCGTCCTTATGGCTGACAGCTCGGCTGTGAAAATGCTGCCAGAAGTGTGCAGTTTTTTCCTCACGACTCCATGGTAGTGGGACACGACCGCATAGGCACATGCAGATTCTGACTTTGACCCGTCGGTGTAGACTGGGACAAAGTCAGAAAGTGAGCTGAGGACGGCACTGAAGAGCTAGTGGTATTCGGAATCGGTCGTTTTGGCTTTGCGGCGTGCACTGGCAATGAGTTTAATATCCGGCATTGGTGTTAACCAAGGCGGATACTTAGCATAGGAGACGGGGCATATTTGAGGAAATGTAAAATTTACCTCATTAATAAAATCATTAAAACGAACGGCAAAGGGCCTAGTTGCCCTTCTCCGCCTGTTAAATAAGTCTAAAAACCGTTGGTTAAAAACTATGTTAAAACAAGGGTGCATTGTCTCTGACAAAATTTTACAGGCATAGTTGCCCATTAAAATCATCCTGCGGGTTTCCAACGGAGGCTCCCCTGCGTCTGCAAGTAAGCTTGGGACTGGGCTTGTTCTAAATGCCCCGGTGGCCAACCGTATCCCAGCATTGTGGACACATGTGAGTGGTCTCAAGTAAGACTCTCGTGCTGAGGAATACACTATGGAACCATAGTCCAGTTTGGATCGCACCAAGCCTCTGTACAATAAAAGCATGCTGGTGCGGTCTGCTCCCCAAGTGGAGTGAGTTAAAAACTTTAAAACGTTGAGGGTTTGGCGACACCTCTCGCGTAACACGCGGATATGCTCCCGCCAGTTCAGCTTTTGGTCCAGGATCATGCCGAGAAAGCGGACGGACTCCACAAATGGAAGAATCCTACCCAACAGGGTTAGGGTCGGGGTAACGTGGTAACCGCGAAGACGGTGAAAGTGCACGCATTTCGTTTTCTCCATGGAGAAACGAAATCCGTTCTTTCGCGACCACTCTCCCAGTTTGTTTAGAGTCACCTGGGCTTGCCTGGAAGCGTTTGGCAGTCGTGTCGACCGGCAAAATATGGCCAAGTCGTCCACATAGAGCGATGCCATCACCGGAGCATTGATGCATTCCACCACGTCGTTGATGGCGATGGCAAATAACGTCACGCTCAGTACTGAGCCCTGGGGTACCCCGTTCTCCTGTGTAAAAGATCGGGATAAGTGCTTCCCAGTCCTTACTTTAAAAAGGCGGTTAGTTAAAAAATTCCTGATAAATAGGGCCATGTTGCCTCTAAATCCCCACTTGTGGAGCGTGTTGAGGATTCTCCATCGCCACACACTATCATAGGCCTTCTCCAGGTCGAAAAAGACTGCTATGACGTGTTGACGGTGGATAAAGGCTTCCTGGATGAAGTTCTCAGTGCGCACCAGATGGTCTGTCGTGGACCTGCCACGCCGAAAGCCGCACTGAGCGTCGGAGAGCAGGTGACGACTCTCCAAGCACCACATGAGACGTCGGTTTACCATCCGTTCCATCACCTTGCACAGGCAGCTGGTGAGAGATATGGGACGGTAGTTGTTCGGGTCATTTTTGTCCTTGCCCTGTTTTGGGATTGGTATCACGATGGACTCTCGCCAGGCATTTGGAAAACTGCCCTCGTTCCAAAGTTGGTTGAGGGTATTTAGGACCTCCCCAATCGATGTTTCCGGAATGTTCCGGAGAAATGCGTTGTGGATTTCGTCCGCCCCTGGCGAGGTGTAATGGGAGTCTTCGATGGCGGATTTAAGCTCCCAGGACGTGAAAGGCTCATTGTAATATTCGCTTGTAGGACCTGCACCGAAATTGAGAGGGACACTCTCGCATCGCCTCTTCAGGTTCGCAAAGTCCGCGGCATAGCCCTCGTCACTGCTATTGGCCGCGAACTGACTGGCAAATATGTTGCTTATTTCGGCAGGTGAATTAACCACCCGGCCAGCAACAAGCAATGGCGAGATGACGAATGAGCCCTTGGACCCGGAGATTTTCTTCACTTTGTCCCATACCTGACCAAGCGGCGTGCGATGGCTGATGGTAGAGACGTATTCTATCCAGGAAGCCCTCTTGGCCTCCTTCACGGCCCTTCGAGCTCGCGCTCTCAGGCGGCGGTACGATGCCAGATTAGTTGCCGTGGGATATTTTCTAAAAATATTTAATGCTTTTTTCCTCGCCCGAATCGCCCGGTCGCATTCCCCGTTCCACCAAGGGACAGGAGCTCGATTAATGTTCCCGGACGTACGAGGGATACTTTTGGTAGCTGCCGCCAACAGCGTTGAACTTAGTTTATCGACGTTGTGCAACGCGTCGAAACTTGCGTCGTGTTTATATGTAAACGTACGCTTAAAAAGTGGCCAGTCCGCACGGTTAATACGCCACTTTTCCGGAGGTTTTGAAATGGTGGGCGAAGAGTCTTCCTTAACGAGTAGAAGAGGAAAATGGTCACTCCCACAGAGATCGTTGTGGGTGGACATTTTCAGCTTTGGGGCTAGACTTCTCGAGCATAGACAAAGATCTATTGCTGAGAATTCCCCATTGAAGCTGTTAAAGCGGGTTTTTTCGCCGCTATTTAATAAAAACAGGTTAAAATCCTCAATAAAGTTGGATAAAATTCGACCTCTCCTATTGCTTAGGGTTTCTGGCCCTCCCCAGAGAGGATCATGGGCATTAAAATCTCCCATCAAAATGAACGGCTGAGGAAGCTGGTGGACAAGGGCTTCAAGGTTCAGGCGGGTCACCGGTGCACCCTCTGGCAGATACACGTTGCATAACGTCATCCTCTCAGGGGTGTGCACCGTGACAGCGACGGCCTGGAATGGAGAGTTCAGTTGGACTCGCGAAGTGTAAAGGGCCTCACGGGCCGCAACTGCTACTCCCCCTTTGGCTCGTTGGCCACTTAGGTCATCCGTTCTAAAAACAGTGAATCCCTTCAGAATACCCTTATCTTCAGCCTTAAAATGGGTCTCTTGGAGACAAATACAAGAGGGTTTAAAATCTTGGATTAAAATGGCCAGCTCCTCCTTGTGCCGATAAAAGCCATTGCAGTTCCACTGCAGAATGGAACACATTTAAAGTGTTAAATTAAAATAAATAAATAAATATATAAATAAATAAGATGACTAAAAAGGGAGATGACCAACTCTATTGAGGTTATCGCTTGAAGCGATGTTTCCTCTTCCACTCGTTTGCGAAGACCTCAGTATCAGAGATACTCTGGTCCTCTTCAATTACCTCCGGCCTCTTTGGCTTCACTGGAGGCGGCGGGGAAGGTGTATTCTCACGCCCTTTTGGCTTGTTCCCCTTGGTGGTTTTCTGTGGGCTCTTCTTTGAAGGGCCCACAGGAGTAGGTGTCTCCTTGTCCACCTTACTCTTCCCATCCTTCACCCTTTTGGGTTTAGGCACTTGCGTGTTTTCAACTGGGGATTCTTTCGGTATCTCCGTCTGCGTGGCGATGGTACACTTTACACATTGCGTGGTTGCAACGGAAGCAAAGGACCGGGAGAAAGTTGGAGCGATTAGCGCCCTGTATTTTCTCCTCGCTTCCGCATATGGGATTTTTTCCAGTGTTTTTATCTCCATGACTTTCCTCTCTTCTTTCATCTTCGGGCAATCACGAGAGTACACTGGGTGTGTACCCTCGCAATTGACACAAAGAGGTTCCGAAGAGCACTCTTTATCCTCGTGCGCGTCTTTGCCACAGCGCGGGCAGGTGGCCTTACCCTCGCAACGCGACGCGACATGGCCGAACCGTTGGCATTTGAAACAACGCACGGGATTTGGGATGAATGGCCTCACTGGTACCGATTCATAGCCCACAAACACCTTGTCGGGTAGTCTATCACGCGCAAACGTCAAGATCACGGAGGTGCTGTTTACGTTTTCTCCGTTGCGCCTCGTGGTGAGTCGACGACAATCAGTCACTCCCTGAGAGAACATTTCTCTCTTGATTTCTTCGATGTCCACGTATAGGAGGTCGTAGTGACTGATGACTCCCCGACAGGTGTTAAGAGTGCGGTGCACCTCCACCTTAATCGGAATGTCATGGAGCATTCCCATAGCAAGCAGTTTATCGCTTTGTGTATCGTTCAGGGTCTCTATAAGAAGTGTACCATCCCGGAGCTTCTTCACGCTCTTTGGGTCCTCAGGCACAATCTGTGACAAAACTCTGCGAATTAAGAAAGGAGAAACCTTTTTCAAGGTTTCACCTTCCTTTATGCACGACATAATTAAATAGCGCTTACATGCGCCTATGCACTTTTCTCCCCCGCCGGTGTCCGGACGGGATCTTTTTAGTGGTGGAAAGGGTTTTTCCTCCATAATAATTAATTATTCGTCCCTCGGCCTCCCCACCCGCCACGGAGCCACACATTTGGGACGCCACTCCGCCAAACCGGAGCGGTCGCCAGGGCTAACTCGAGGGATATAGCGCTTCAGGAGTGGTTGTCTGTTTCGGGGTGGATCTTCGGTGCAAGGGCCCACCAAAACCCTTACATCTCCGACCTCCCTACGCAGACCCCCACAACCTTGGCACTCGCCACCGGAGCGAAAACGCGACGGAAGCCGATTGACCGGGAGTGGCTAGCTCCCGGCCTCCCGTTTACACGAAATCCGGGGCCGAAGAGGGGTATCACTCCCCGGTCCATACAGGGCATCCGACACCCTGCTGGGAACCAGAAAGCTCACCCTCCAGGATCCCCTTTTCTCCCTTACGGGTCTCCAGGCACGGCAAACACCTGGGCGGATCGCAGGCCAGATGGTATGGCCGCTCACAGACAGTGGATCCACAGCACTGTCCGGACGCATCCCTTGCTGGCTTGGGGTTTGTTTTCGGGGTTTTCTCCCCGCCCTTTTAGTCGCCTCTTACGACAAGCAGGGATACTGCGGGAGTATTCTCTATCCCCCTACCCGCGGGGGGAAAGAAAACTCTTTCCGTGGCTCCCGACGACGTCTCCGTGCTCTTTTAGGTTACCCTGACGAACCCCTTGTGAGGGCCCGACAAACAACGGTTCCGCTGCCGGGTTCCGGAATAGGAACCGGATTCCCTTTCGCCCGACCGATGAATCATTTTGCTTATGAAAATTTTTTCTATCGCCGTAGGTTTCGGGTTTCTCCTAGGGCTTAGGATCGACTGACTCGTGTGCAACGGCTGTTCACACGAAACCCTTCTCCACATTAGTCTTCCAGGGCCTCGCTGGAGTATTTGCTACTACCACCAAGATCTGTACCGACGGCGGCTCCAGGCAGGCTCGAGCCCAGACCCTTCTGCGCACGCCGCCGCGACCCTCCTACTCGTCGCCGCGTCAAGCGGCACTCGACTCGGGAGCCGAGTCCGCCCTGCGGCGACGGCTGGGTATAGGCACGACGCTTCAGCGCAATCCATTTTTAGGGCTAGTTGCTTCGGCAGGTAAGCACCCCCGCGGGTAGGGGGATAGAGAATACTCCCGCAGTATCCCTGCTTGTCGTAATAGTCGACTAAAATGGCGGGGAGAAAACTTTATTGAGGATTTCAGCCTGTTTTTACTAAATAGCGGCGAAAAAACCGCTTTAACAGCTTCAATGGGGAATTCTCAGCAATAGATCTTTGTTTATGCTCGAGAAGTCTAGCCCCAAAGCTGAAAATGTCCACCCACAACGATCTCTGTGGGAGTGACCATTTTCCTCTTCTGCTCGTTAAAGAAGATTCTTCGCCCAACATTTCAAAACCTCCGGAAAAATTGCGTAATAACCGTGCGGACTGGCCACTTTTCAAGCGTACGTTTGCATATAAACATGACGCAAGTTTCGACGCGTCGCACAACGTCGAGAAACTAAGTTCAACGCTCTTGGCGGCAGCTTCTTAAAGTATCCCTCGTACGTCCGGGAATCTTAATCGAGCTCCTGTCCACCCCCGCGGGTTGGGCAGTAGAGAATACTCCCGCAGTATCCCTGCTTGTCGTAAGAGGCGACTAAAAGGGCGGGGAGAAAACCCCGAAAACAAACCCCAAGCCAGCAAGGGATGCGTCCGGACAGTGCTGTGGATCCACTGTCTGTGAGCGGCCATACTATCTGGCCCGCGATCCGCCCAGGTGTTTACCGTTTCTGGAGACCCGTAAGGAAGAGAAGGGGATCCTGGAGGGTGAGCTTTCTGGTTCCCAGCAGAGAGTCGGATGCCCTGTATGGACCGGGGAGTGATACCCCTCTTCGGCCCCGGATTTCGTGTAAACGGGAAGCCGGGAGCTAGCCACTCCCGGTCAATCGGCTTCCGTCGCGTGTTCACTCCGGTGGCGAGTGCCAAGGTTGTTGGCGTCTATGTAGGGAGGTCGGAGATATAAGAGTTTTGGTGGGCCCTTGCACCGAAGATTCACCTTGAAACTGACAAACACTCCTGAAGCGCTCTATCCCTCGAGTTAGCCCTGGCGACCGCTCCGGTTTGGCGGAGTGGCGTCCCAAATGTGTGGCTCCTCGGCGGGTGGGGAGGCCGAGGGACGAATCATTTATTATTATGGAGGAAAAACCCTTTCAACCACCAAAAAGATCCCGTCCGGACACCGGCGGGGGAGAAAAGTGTATTGGCGCATGTAAGCGCTATTTGATTATGTCGATTGTAAAGGAATGTGAGACCTTGAAAAAGGTTTCTCCTTTCTTAATTCGCAGAGCGTTGTCAGATTCTGCCTGGGGACCCAAAGAATGTGAAGAAGCTCCGGGATGGTACACTTCTTATAGAGACCCTGAACGATACACAGAGCGGAAAATTGCTAGCTATGGGAATGCTCCGTGACATTCCAATAAAGGTAGAGGTGCACCGCACTCTTAACACCTGTCGGGAATCATCAGTCACTACGACCTCCTATACGTAAACATCGAAGAAATCAAAAGAGAAATTTTCTCCTAGGGAGTGACTGATTGTCGTCGACTCACCACGAGGCGCAACGGCGAAAACGTGAACAGCACCTCCGTGATCTTGACCTTTGCGCGTGATAGACTACCCGACAAAGTTTTTGTTGGCAATGAATCGGTACCAGTGAGGCCATTCATCCCAAATCCCGTGCGTTGTTTCAAATGCCAACGGTTCGGCCATGTCGCGACGCGCTGCGAGGGCCACCTTCCCGCGCTGTGGAAAAGACTCGAACGAGGATAAAGAGTTGTCTTCGGAACCTCTTTTTGTCAATTGCGTGGGTCCTTACCCAGTGTACTCTCGTGATTACCCGAAGATGAAAGAAGAGAGGAAAGTCATGGAGATTAAAACATTGGAAAAATCCCATATGCGGAAGCGAGGAGAAAATACAGGGCGCTAATCGCCCCAACTTTCTCCCGGTCCTTTGCTTCCATTGCAACCACGCCATGTGTAAAGTGTACCGTCGCCACGCAGACAGAGATCCCGAAAGAGTATTCAATTGACACGCAAGTGCCGAATCCCAAAAGGGTGAAAGATAGGAAGAGGAAGGTGGACTAGGAGCCACCTACTCCTGTGGGCCTTTCAAAGAAGAGCCCGCAAAAAATCATCAAGCGGAACACGCCTGAATGGCGTGAAAATAGAACTCCCCCGCCGCCTCCAGCCAAGCCAAAGAAGCCGGACCAGAGTATCACTGATACTGAGGCCTTCGCAAGCGAGTGGAATAGGAAACATCGCTTCAAGTGGTAACCTAAATAGGGTTGGTCATCTCCCTTTTTAATCAACGTATTTATTTATTCATTTTAATTTAGAACTTAAATGTGTTCCATATTGCAGTAGAACTGCAATGGCTTTTACCGGCATAAGGAGGAGCTGGCCATTTTAAACCAAGACTTAAAACCCTCTTGTATTTGTCTCCAAGAGACCCATTTTAAGGCATAAGATAAGGGTATACTGAAGGGGTTCACTGTTTTTAGAACGGATGACATAAGTGGCAGACAAGCCCAAGGGGGAGTAGCAGTTGCGACCCGAGAGGCCCTTTACACCTCCCGAGTCCAACTGAACTCACCATTCCAAGCCGTCGCTGTCACGGTCCACACCCCTGAGAGGATGACGGTATGTAACGTATATCTGCCAGAGGGTGCACCGGTGACCCGCCTGAACCTTGAAGCCCTTGTCCTCCAGCTTCCTCAGCCATTCATTTTGATGGGAGATTTTAATGCCCATGATCCTCTCTCGGTTGGGCCAGAAACCCAAAGTAATAGGAGAGGTCGAATCTTATTCAACTTTATTGAGGATTATAACCTGTTTTTATTAAATAGCGGCGAAAAAACCCGCTTTAACAACTTCAATGGGGAATTCTCAGCAACAGATCTTATTTTATGCTCGAGAAGTCTAGCCCCAAAGCTGAAAATGTCCACCCACAACGTTCTCTGTGGGAGTGACCATTTTCCTCTTCTGCTCGTTAAAGAAGACTCTTCGCCCAACATTTCAAAACCTCCGGAAAAGTGGCGTATTAACCGTGCGGCCTGGCCACTTTTCAAGCGTACGTTTACATATAAACATGACGCTAGTTTCGACGTGTTGCACAACGTCGAGAAGCCAAGTTCAACCCTCTTGGCGGCAGCTACCAAAAGTATCCCTCGTACGTCCGGGAATCTTAATCGAGCTCCTGTCCCTTGGTGGAACGGGGAATGCGACAGGGCGATCCGGGCGAGGAAAAAAGCGTAGACTATTTTTTAAAAATATCCCACGGCAACTAATCTGGCATCGTTCCGCCGCCTGAGAGCGCGAGCTCGAAGGGCCGTCAAGAAGGCCAAGAGGGCTTCCTGGATAGAATTCGTCTCTACCATCAACCATCGCACGCCACTTGGTCAGGTATGGGACAAAGACAAAGAGAAAATCTCCGGGTCCAAGGGCTCATTTGTCATCTCGCCATTGCTTGTTGCTGGCCGGGTGGTTAATTCACCTTCCGAAATAAGCAAAATATTTGCCAGTCAGCTCGCGGCCAGTAGCAGTGACGAGGGCTATGCCGCGGACTTAGCGAGCATGAAGAGGCCATGCGAGAGAGTCCCTCTCAAATTTGGTGCAGGTCCTACATCTGAATATTATAATTGGCCTTTCACGCCCTGGGAGCTTAAATCCGCCATCGAAGACTTCCATTACACCTCGCCAGGGGCGGACGAAATCCACAACGCATTTCTCCGGAACATTCCGGAAACTGCGATAATACGGACCTGCGAGGTCCTAAATAACAGGGCAAGGATAAAAATAACCCGAACAACTACCGTCCCATATCTCTCACCAGTTGCCTGTGTAGGTTAAGGAACGGATGGTAAACCGACGTCTCATGTGGTGCTTGGAGAGTCGACACCTGCTCTCCGATGCTTAGTGCGGCTTTTGGCGTGGCAGGTCCAAGACAGACCATCTGGTGCGCATTGAGAACTTCATCTAGGAAGCCTTTCTCCAACGTCAACACGTCAGAGCAGTCTTCAGCGACCTGGAGAAGGACTATGATAGTGTATGGCGACGGAGAATCCTTAACACGTTGCACAAGTGGGGATTTAGAGGCAACATGGCCCTATTTATCAGGTATTTTTAACCAACCGCCTTTTTAAAGTAAGGACATGGAAGCACTTATCCCGATCTTTTACACAGGAGAACGTGGTACCCCAGGGTTCGTTACTTAGCGTGACGTTATTTGCCATCAACGACGTGTAGGAATGCATCAATGCCCCGGTGATGGTATCGCTGTATGTGGACGACCTAGCCATATTCTGCCGGTAGACACGAGACTAACGCTTCCAGGCAAGCCCAGGTGACTCTAAACAAACTGGGAGAGTGGTCGCAAAAGAAAGGATTTCGTTTCTCTACGGAGAAAACGAAATGCGTGCACTTTCACCGTGTTCGCGGTTACCACGTTACCCCGACCCTAACCCTGTTGGGTAGGATCCTTCCATTTGTGGAGTCCGTCCGATTTCTCGGAATGATCCTGGACCAAAAGCTGAACTGGCGGGAGCATATCCGCGTGTTACGTGAGAGGTGTCGCCAAACCCTCAACGTTTTAAAGTTTTTAACTCACTCCACTTGGGGAGCAGACCGCACCACCATGCTTTTATTGTACAGAGGCTTGGTGCGATCCAAACTGGACTATGGTTCCATAGTGTATTCCTCAGGACGAGAGTCTTACTTGAGACCACTTAAATGTGTCCACAATGCTGGGATACGGTTGGCCACCGGGGCATTTAGAACAAGCCCAGTCCCAAGCTTACTTGCAGACGCAGGGGAGCCTCCGTTGGAAACCCGCAGGATGATTTTAATGGGCAACTATGCCTGTAAAATTTTATCAGAGACAAAGCACCCTTGTTTTAACATAGTTTTTAACCAACGGTTTTTAGACTTATTTAACAGGCGGAGAAGGGCAACTAGGCCCTTTGCCGTTCGTTTTAATGATTTTATTAATGAGGTAAATTTTACATTTCCTCAAGTATGCCCCGTCTCCTATGCTAAGTATCCGCCTTGGTTAACGCCAATGCCGGATATTAAACTAATTGCCAGTGCACGCCGCAAAGCCAAGACGACCGATTCCGAATACCAGCAGATCTTCAGTGCCGTCCTCGGCTCACTTTCTGACTTTGTCCCCGTCTACACCGACGGGTCAAAGTCAGAGTTGTCATGTGCCTATGCGGTCGTGTCCCACTTATATGGAGTCGTGAGGAAAAAACTGCACACTTCATGCAGCATTTTCACAGCCGAGATGTCAGCCATAAGGACGGCCCTAGAAGAAATAAAAGAAAGCAATGGCTCTTTCCTCATCTGCACCGACTCGTTTAGCGCCCTAAAATCTTTATCGGTCGTTGCACCTGTGCACCCGATAGTCCAGGAGATCCATTATACCCTGTTGTCTCTTCAGAGAAAGGGGAACAGGGTCTCCTTTATATTGACTCCTGGTCACGTCGGCATAAGAGGTAACGAAAAAGCTGACCAGGCAGCGAAGGTTGCCCTTCGAAAACCCGAGACCGACTACACCTTGGTTCCAATGGAGGACGTAAAGGCCGCCTTGCGGAACTCGGTCTTGCAACAGTGGAAGGAGGCTTGGCAGTCTCTGCAAAATAATAAACTCAGGGCAATAAAACCGGTCGTTTCACCATGGTCCTCTTCCATCCGGAAAATTCGGAGGGAAGAGGTCATGATTACGCGCCTGAGAATAGGACACTCTGCCCTCACTCATTCGTACCTCTTTGCGGTGGTAAAAGAACAGCCCCGCTGCAATGAGTGCCTCCAACCCTTGACAATAAAACATATCCTGACAGAATGTAGAAGATACCAAGGGACCAGAGACATGTTGAAGATAAGGGGAGACTTAAAAAATATTTTAGGGGATGACTCCTGAGTCCATAAATCGAGTCTTAAATTTTAAATTTAAATTTAAAGGGCAACTGGTTTAATGAGGCAGACATAGTTTTTGATCTCATAATTTTAATGCCCTTTGATTTTAACAATTATTTATTTATTTATATTTAATCGTAATTATTTATTTATTTATATTTAATCGTATTTATTTATTCCTAAGTAAAAAGGAATTTTAGTTTTAATTTTAATGAGTGGTGCAAAATGACCTTAGCTGGCGACGCACCCTAAAACTCTCAAAACTACTACTGTCGACGCTTTGCAATTGGTTGATATGTGCCCCAAAACCTTGGCACTTGTAGCCTTTAGTAAGACGAATGTAGTCGGTAATTTTTAATGACGCGAATTTCAGATACACTCGTCCACCTGCAATTAAGCGTTTCCGTGTTTCTGGATCTACCTCAATCACCCAATGTACCTCAGGCATGTTTCTTGGACCAAATTTGAAAAGGAACTTCACTTGGGCGTTTTCATCTAAGTCATTTTGCTGCAAAAGACATTTATTAGCCTCTTCTGCTGTCCAATCAGAGTTAACGAAGTATATCGCCATTCGCGGGTTCCTTTTTTCAGGTTTCTTGATGACGAAGTCTTTTTTAATGGTTTCGTCATTTTGTAGTCTTTCCCATAAGTCAGGCTGTTCAGATTCGATTCTGATTCCTTTGTTTCTTATCCTAGTCAGTTTTTTAACTCTGACTCCTATCTGCGAAATTTGCACCTTGCTTGTTATTTCCTTTTTGGTGTCGTCGCTGGTTTGACATATTTCGTTTTCTTCTTTTGGGTATATGAAGACAGAGTGGCTGGGTTTCAGATTTACTTTCTTGATTCCAGGAATCCTTACCTTCACCTTTTCTCTTGCCGCCATCCGGGAATATGAGGGAATTTGAGTTTTAATCATTTCTTCTTTAATTGCACTTTTTATAGTTTCTATTATTTTTCCATTTCCTTCTGATTGCATTTCCTTTGCTCTATCAGCCATATCGAGTTTGGTCGTCAACTGAATATTCGTATTTAGAACGGAGTTAACTGTTGCTTTCATTTTATGCAGTAAATCAAGGATTTCTGCTTTTTTAACTGAGGAGCATTCTTTTAATTTGTTTATGTGAAGGCTTAGACTGTTGAATTGCGCTTCAAAAGCGGTTTGGTAATCACCGTGGCTCGGGGAATGAGCCATTGCTCCGTGCTCCATATCGGATCGACGGGAGCTCTTTAGCAATGAAGTTATTGTGTTCAATAACACGGGTTAGGGGGATTCCCACTGTCCTTCCAAAAGCCGCTCTCAGCCGGCCTAACGGCCGTTGCCCGCCCAGGTGCCTCGAGGAGGCGGCGGCGGGACTTGCTTTGGAGGGAGGGGAAGCTTGGATAGTTTTCACTACTACACTATCCTTCTTTTCCTTAGGTAGTCCTGGTTACGCCCAGGTGCTAGCGTTTTGTGAACCAACACGTTCGCACTGCTTAGAAAGCTCTCCCTCCAACAACAGATGGTGCGGGGTATCCGACCCCCCGCGACTTACCAATCTGTTGGCCCATCCCGGGCAGTAGATAGGGACAGTGGGAATCTCGTTAATCCATTCATGCGCGTCACTAATTGGATGACGAGGCATTTGGCTATTTTTTTATGGGATGTGAAAATGCATTTACACACGCCTGGGAAGGTGACCCAGGCAGTGTGGGACTCCAGTAGTGTTTCCACGGCTGACTACCCACTAAAACCACACCCCCGCTCGGTGATGCACCCGTTGTTCCGGATGGAGCTGCGGCTTTCTTACTCGCTGCCGCTTGTCGGTTGGTATTGGTGCGAGTTACCAAAGCAAAAGTTGCCAGAGTTCAGAGTTCCTGTTTCTTATCCAATTCCTTCCTTTGGCTCATGCTGTGGATGACTGGTGTTCGTCATCCGGTTCAACCGGTACCAGTTTAGGTATGATCCCTGTAGTACCCTCGTTGTTATTGCTGCCAGGAGTCCTTTGGTTAAACCGAGGGCTAGCAGATCTTCGGCTGACTTGTTAAGCCACACGATCCGCCAAGAGATGGTACACGTTGTTACTTCTATCGCATCACTCGCCACGTCCCTACGCACTGCTACTATCTCCTTGAGTTCTTGTGTATTATATTTCCTCACCTTCTTTGCGTGTGCAACGGCTAAGGGAGTTGATCCGGAGACGATCTGCGCATCGATGATCTAGATGGGATTGTCCTTTTTCGCGACGAGGGCATCTCCGGCTCGGGTCTTTTTAATTTCTGACTTCACAGCTCGTTGGATTGTCTCCGTGAGATTTGTATTGAAATGCTCATTGTTCTGGTTTTCTTTTTCGACCAGTTCAAGTTTCGTGGCAATTTTTATAATGGTAGCTGTCACCGAGAAGAAGGTGGCGCGGATACCGTCAATTTCGGTCATCATTTCTTCCTTTTTTGCGACAGTCAGTCTGTCGTCTTTTGCAATATTCTGAGTTAGATAGCTTAAATGCTTCTCAAACGTTTCTTGGAGCCCCTCCATTTGCTCGGTTAACTCCGAAGCATCCATTATTACTATTGCTCGTGATTCTGGGTTCGACCGGAATGGTAACGGGAGTGCCTTAGAATAAAGGCCTTCCGAGGAGAATGAACTATATCCCCGGGGAACTGGATTTAATTCCCACAGTCCTAATAGCCGCTCTTAACCGGCAATTGCCGTGGCCCACCTGGGAGGCTCGTGGAGGCGGCGGCGGGACTTCGATTTGAGGGAGCGGGGACACAGGTTCCTGGTTACGCCCAGGTGCTAGTAGGATCACACGATCGCTTTTTGCTCTTAGGCAAATCTCCCTCCAACAGCAGTTGGTGCGAGGTAGCCGACACCTCGCCATTAACCAATCTGCTGGCCAATCCCGGGCTGTAGATAGGGACAGTGGGAATCTCGTTAATCCATTCATGCGCGTCACTAATTGGATGACGAGGCATTTGGCTACTCAGACCCGCTTTATACAGGAATGGACACAGTCCCATCCAAAGCGTATTTTCAGGTGGTGTTCCCCCTGAGTGGGTAATCATCATCGCAACTGTGCCTCTGAATACTCAACCAATGCCCACCCTCTCCTCGGTTCGCCTCCGGAACGTCATTCGCCCTCAAGCCTAAAATGACATCCATGAGTCCTGTAGCGCCCTCGTAGTAATGCTTGCTAGGGCACTTTTGGAGACCCCCAGTTTCCCGAGTTCCTCCGCAGATTTCCCAGACCAAATACCTATCCAGGACAACGTACAGGTAGTAGAGGTTACACCGGAGCGCTCCGCCCCCCAGCGTTCTGCTATGCGTTCCTTTGGGCTCTCATTGGCACCATAAAACGACGCCTTCCGACGGTGTGACTCGTCGAGAGGCTCCGAATCAGTTACTACCTGAACGTCAACCATAATCACTTTGCCGTCCTTGTCGGCGATAATATCTGGCTTACGCCGGCCTTCGTCGGACTGTTAAATTCCTTCCCTCTCCACTACATAATTCCGTCCTTTCAAATTTTCCGCGAGAAAGCCGCAATTGCCGTCTTGCCTCCTCACTCTTTGGCCATTTGTTCTCAAGCACCCCTGAACCACATGACCCGCAGACTGAGATATTACAGCCTGCGCGAAACTTAAGTGTCATCTTCACCCTCCCACTGTCCCCTGGTGGTTCTCATTCGCGTAGGCAGGGCGTTTATGTGGACTTGGTGGAAGTGGCAAAAGTTACGTCCGGGGATATCCCGTGTGAGCGCCGATATCCAGCTCGTTGAGAGAGTAGTCCGGGAACATTCCCTTAATTATCCCATCGGCGGATTGGTTTAATTTCTCACCGCGTCCTTCGTACTGGCTGGGCTGTTACGGCGGGCCAGGATCATGTGTGCCCACTTCAGCTGGCGTTGAAAAACGGGAGACACGAAAGCCGCCCACGCAACGTCGAATGAGGAGATGTTAAGGCGGTTGTAGCGTTCAATTTTCCAGGTCGGAACCAGCGTTTCAAGATTAGGAATACCAAGGCCACCATCCCTCTGGGAAGAATGAAAATACGCCTCAGTCACGTCACGCGGCAGGTGCAGCCATTTCCTTACCGAAGCTCGGATTTGGCGATCCAATGCAATCAATCCCCCTTAAGTGACCTTCCCCAAGACCAGGCTGTGAGTCAACCTGGGTATGACGAAGGCCCTCAACATGTAGAGCCTCTGCCGTGGCTTCAGCGGGGATTTACTAACATTCTAGGTGTTCGGAGAGGCCTGATTGCATTGTACCTACTCCACTAGCCGGGCCATACCTCACTCCCAAGTACCTCCAGGTGGAAGCAGAGTCCAAAGCCTCCAGGACCTGACCCCCGCTCAGCGAGAAGCCTAAGTCCGTGGCGACCTTGAGTCGCTTGCCTTTCCCATCAGGCACTAAGGAGAAGGTTTTGCTTTCTGAGGTGGATAAAGAAAGGCCTTGCTTACTAGCCTCTTCTTCGAATCGTGCGAAAGACCTTCGTATACCAGAAGCTGTCCCCGAGACAAGGATCACTCATCCGCGAAAGCTAACGCATTAACCCTAACATTTCCCAGCTGATATCCAACCTCATTCGGTATCGCTCGGAGTACTCGGTCGATGACCCGATTGAACAAGAAGGGGCTCTACGGGTCCGCTGCTTGACTCCTCTCCGACATACCACATTCCTAGTCTTTCCATGCCACCCGATTTTTGTGCCTTGCTCGATGGTAGAGAGCCTCAATATGGCTTTGCGGTATCCCCGCCCTTCCGGCATATACACGTGCCACGCCCACAATCGCACAGTGGTCTACCGGGTCAAATGCCTTCGACACATCAACGATAGCCAGGTGGACCTGGGCCCGACGTGACCGGGCATCCTGCAAGAGGGCGTCAAGCGATGCCACATTCTCGCACACACCGTCCACAGGGCCAAGAGCCCTCTGACGGGTGTCCCCACTGTTGTTCTCAATCAATCGTTCTCAATCTTTTTGAGTGCCTAACCGAAGAGCTTATGCACCTACGGAGAATTACAAATGAAATGAAAATACTTCAACTGATAATAGGCTTTGATACTAACGCCAAAAGTGAAAAATGGAATAACCACTACTCGGACGAGCGCGGGAAACTCATGGAAGAATTTGTGCTTGAGCAGAACCTTTTCGTCCAAAATGAGATCGGCACTCCGGCGACCTTTAGTTCACCAAATGGTGAATCGCATATTGACCTAACGCTTACCAGCGCCAAGGCCATAAATGAAATATACAACTGGACAATAAACTTGGGGAAAATCAACAGCGATCACAGACTCATTACCTACAGCATATGGAAAAACAAAACAAAGTATTCTAAAGGCGAATCATTATATAACCTGGGAAGTGTAAACTGGAACAAATTCAACGTCAAACTTAAAGAAGCCCTCTGGAGTGTGGAAAAAAGTTTATGGGAACCTACTTGTGAAAACATTGACAAAAGAGTCGATGCACTCACAGCCGCAATCAAGTTAACAATCGATCAAGTCATCCAGAGAAGAAACCCGAGGCCACCTCACTGCCCATGGTGGAATGGTAAACTTCACAAGTTAAAGAAGAAGACCCAAAAACTACTGATAATCTACCAGAACAGTCGACATGAACACCGAGAATGGCACAAGAATGCCTACAGACTGCACCTCCGAAGATATAAACAAGCAATAAAGTACGCCAAAAAGCGTAGCTGGGAAAAGTTTTCCTCAGAAAACTTCAACAAAAACGTATGGGTGTTTACCTATAAACTCCTCTCAGGAAAATTAAAAACCCCAATAGTCCGAGGAGCTCAGTTAAATCCTGATGGAACCACTCAACTATTGCCTGAGGCAATGAAGACTACCCTTGATAACCTACTCCCACACGACACACCGGATGATGAGCTACACTCAGTCATTCGCAACGAATACTATCTAAATCCAGGAAATAAAATGGAAATTAAAGCATCAGAAGACGAAGTAAGAGAACAAATCTTCCTGATAAAAAGCAACAAGGCACCCGGTCTGGATGAAATACATAGGAAAGTTCTTCAACAGGCAGAAGAAACACTATTCTGACAAGAATAATTAACGACAGTCTTTATATGAATTATTTTCCCAAGCAGTGGAAAACAGGGAAACTGCAGTAGTAGTAGTAGTAGTTTTGAGGGGAGGCGACCGACAGCTAAGGTCATTTGCGCCATAGGGGATGGACAGGAAATGATGAAGGGAGGAGAGAAACCCGGCGTCGGCATTAGCCTACTCTTTACGAAAGGCGCCAAGGGGTCCACAGTTTAACGTCCCATCCGACGGACGGCGTACTCACTCAAAGTGCCCTCCACAAAGCACCTCAAGTAGGGATCGAGATACCTCTGAAAAATATTCAACACCGCCGGGGTTTGAACCCGCGCCCTCAGGGTGGGAAGCCAGTACGTTAGCCCCCGCACCATCTCGATCCCCCTGGGAAACTACATGGTATACTAAAATCCAAGGAGAAGGATCCAAGTAACCCGCAATCCTATCGCCCAATCTCACTATTATCGGAAATAGGGAAGGTATTCGAGAGAATCCTAAAACTAAATTTTGAGCAAAAAATTGGCATCGAAACATTAACACCAGCTCCACAATTTGGTTTTAAGAAGGGGAAAGGCACCTCAGACGCTATTGAACATCTAATTAATAATATACGAGGAGGTGACCAAAAATACAAACTAGCCACATTCTTCGATATAAAAGGTACATTTGACTCCGCGTGGTGGCCGTCAATTATTAAGGAACTTAGACGTCTAAAAGCCCCTGATAAAATCATCAATATACTCAGAAGTTACTTTAAGGGCCGAATAGTGGTATTTAAATCCAAAAATGTCACTATCAACAAAATAGCAACCAAGGGATGCCCCCAAGGATCAGTCCTGGGTCCTCTCTTATGGAATATCATAGTGAATGACCTTCTTCGAGAGGAGCTACCTCCTGGATGCAAACTTACTGCATATGCCGACGATCTGGCCGCGACCATTCCGTGTACATCTAGGAAAGAAATGGAAGGAAAAGCGGAAAATCTAATAACTATAATAGAAAACTGGTGCCACAGGAATAAACTGACCCTGTCAACCGACAAGTGCCAGTTCCTGGTCATGGGAAGCAGTATGACGAGAAATCCCACAGTCCACGTTTATGGGAAAAAAATTGCCAGGAAAAAAAGCGTCAAGTATTTAGGTATAGTATTAGATGAAAAACTAAATTTTCAAGAGCATGCAAATTATGTAACTGGCAAAATCAAGACCATATTTCATGCTACAAGAAGATACTGTAAAAAACTGTTTGGCTCACCCTCCTTCTGCAAGATTTACGAAGGAGTCACCATTCCTATACTAATATACGGGTGTGAAAGCTGGGGTGAGAGAGCAGGACTTACAAGAATAGAAAGAAAATTGAAAGAAGCCCAAAGAGCTTGTCTAATCACGATGACAAGGAGTTACTCCACAGTATCAACTTGCAAATAATTGCTAATACTCCACCCATTAAATTCCGAATATTAGAAAGAGTGGCAATTCTTAAGTGGAAAAAACAAGTACCTTGGCAATATTTCACACTGCATTCAGACAACCTGAACGGGGAAACGAAAATTAGTAGATTAAAACAACTACTTCGAACCGAAACAAATAAACAATGGAATAACGAATGGAGTAACTCCACAAAAGGTAGACACACATTTAACATATTTCCATCTGTTGAGACACGTGGAAGATATAAATTTTGTTTTACCTCGGAAATAACTCAAGTGCTCTCCGGGCACGGAAATTTCAAAGAATATGAAAAGAAAATAGGGAAGAGAGAAGAAGGAACATGCACTCAATGCAACAAAAGTGATAGTGCGCAACACAGAATTGAAGACTGCATTAAATATAAGACACACAGACACAACATCTGGCACCATATGCCCTGGAAACAACTAAATTATGGCTCAATAATTCGGGAAGTCGGAAATTAAAAACACTCGAGCGCCAACTTTTGCCCAAATTGCAGCTAAGGACTCAACACCACGAGTCAGGATACCAGGATTCAAACTACAACTGAGGCCTCAGACTGTACACGCCGTCATGATCTACCCAAATGAAAATAACACTGATATTCAAACAAGCGACGATACCAGAACTACCATCACAAAGAACGTAAATGTGGCTACTTTGGGGATTCGAGTGAGGAAACTCACGCAAATTAGAAACAAAGGGATTTGAATTGAATCCGACAAACCAGACATTTTTGAGAAACTAGCGAAAAGCGAAGTTCTGAAGAAAGACTTCGACATCAGAAAACCGGAAAAAGAAATCCGCGTATGGCCGTGTACTCCGTAAAAGCTAAACGGACGGCTGAAGAACTTAAGAACTTCATGATCCAACAAAACAATCTGCAGCCAAAAGCTACGATTAAATTTCTTTTTTAATTTGGCCCCAGAAACAGAGGACGTGCACTGGGTCTTAGAAGTAGACCCTGCATCACGGAAAATACTTGCAGAATCAGGACGAGTCTACCTAGACTACGATGCGTGCAGAATTAGGGACTTTATACGATCACAAAGTGTTACCGCTGTCAAGGCTTCGGCCACATTTAAACCGATTGTACGCAGAACCAATGTTGTGCCCCCCTGCGGGTAGGGGGTTAGAGAATACTCCCGCAGTATCCCTGCTTGTCGTAAGAGGCGACTAAAAGGGCGGGGAGAAAACCACGAAAACAAACCCCAAGCCAGCAAGGGATGCGTCCGGACAGTGCTGTGGATCCACTGTCTGTGAGCGGCCATACCATCTGGCCTGCGATCCGCCCAGGTGTTTGCCGTGCCTGGAGACCCGTAAGGGAGAGAAGGGGATCCTGGAGGGTGATCTTTCTGGTTCCCAGCAGGGTTTCGGATGCCCTGTATGGACCGGAGAGCGATATCCGTCTTTGGCCCCGGATTTCGCGTAAACGGGAGGCCGGGAGCTAGCCACTCCCGGTCAATCGGCTTCCGTCGCGTTTTCGCTCCGGTGGCGAGTGCCAAGGATGTGGGGGTCTGCGTAGGGAGGGGGAGAGTAAGGGTTTTGGTGGGCCCTTGCCCCGAAGATCCACCCCGAAACAGACAACCACTCCAGAAGCGCTATATCCCTCGAGTTAGCCCTGGCGACCGCTCCGGTTTGGCGGAGTGGCGTCCCAAATGTGTGGCTCCGTGGCGGGTGGGGAGGCCGAGGGACGAATCATTTCTTATTATGGAGGAAAAACCTTTTCCACCACTAAAAAGATCCCGTCCGGACACGGGCGGGGGAGAAAAGTGTATCAGCGCATGTAAGCGCTATTTAATTATGTCTTGTGCAAAGGAAGGTGAGACCTTGAAAAAGGTTTCTCCCTTCTTAATTCGCAGTGTTGTCACAGATTGTGCCTGGGGACCCAAAGAGCGTGAACTAGCTCAGGGATGGTACACTACATATAGAGACCCTGAACGACACACAGAGCGAAAAACTGCTTGCTATGGGAATGCTCCATGACATTCCGATTAAGGTGGAGGTGCACCGCACTCTTAACACCTGTCGGGGAGTCATCAGTCACTACGACCTCCTATACGTGGACATCGAAGAAATCAAGAGAAAAATGTTCTCTCAGGGAGTGACTGATTGACGTCGACTCACCACGAGGCGCAACGAAGAAAACGTGAACAGCACCTCCGTGATCTTGACGTTTGCGCGTGATAGACTACCCGACAAGGTGTTTGTGGGCTATGAATCGGTACCAGTGAGGCCATTCATCCCGAATCCCGTGCGTTGTTTCAAATGCCAACGGTTCGGCCATGTCGCGTCGCGCTGCGAGGGCAAGGCCACCTGCCCGCGCTGTGGCAAAGACGCCCACGAGGACCAAGTGCTCTTCGGAACCTCTTTGTGTCAATTGCGAGGGTACACACCCAGTGTACTCTCGTGATTGCCCGAAGATGAAAGAAGAGAGGAAAGTCATGGAGATTGAAACACTGGAAAAATCCCATATGCGGAAGCGAGGAGGAAATACAGGGCGCTAATCGCCCGAACTTTCTCCCGGTCCTTTGCTTTCATTGCAACTACGCCATGTGTAAAGTGTACCATCGCCACGCAGACAGAGATCCCGAAAGAGTCCCCAATTGACAAGCAAGCGCCTAAACCCAAAAGGGTGAAGGATACGAAGAGTAAGGTGGACAAGGAGCCACGTACTCCTGTGGGCCCTTCAAAGAAGAGCCCACAAAAAACAACCAAGGGGAACATGCCTAAAGGCCGCGAGAATACACCTTCCCCGCCGCTTCCAGCCAAGCCAAAGAAGCCGGAGGTAATTGAAGAGGACCAGAGTATCTCTGATAGTGAGGTCTTCGCAAACGAGTGGAAGAGGAAACATCGCTTCAAGCGATAACCTCAATAGAGTTGGTCATCTCCCTTTTTAGTCAATTTATTTATTCATTTATTTATTTATTCATTTTAATTTAGAACTTTAAATGTGTTCCATATTGCAGTGGAACTGCAATGGTTTTTATCGGCACAAGGAGCTGGGCATTTTAATCCAAGATTTAAAACCCTCTTGTATTTGCCTGCAAGGGACACATTTTAAGGCTGAAGATAAGGGTATTGTGAAGGGGTTCACTGTTTTGGAACGGATGACCTAAGTGGCCAACGAACCCAAGGGGGAGTAGCAGTTGCGGCCCGTGAGGCCCTTTACACCTCCCAAGTCCAACTGAACTCTCCATTCCAAGCCGTCGCTGTCACGGTGCACACCCCTGAGAGGATGACGTTATGTAACGTGTATCTGCCAGAGGGTGCACCGGTGACCCGCCTGAACCTTGAAGCCCTTGTCCGCCAGCTCCCTCAGCCGTTCATTTTGATGGGAGATTTTAATGCCCATGATCCTCTCTGGGGAGGGCCAGAAACCCAAAGTAATAAGAGAGGTCGAATCTTATCCAACTTTATTGAGGATTTTAACCTGTTTTTATTAAATAGCGGCGAAAAAACCCGCTTTAACAGCTTCAATGGGGAATTCTAAGCAATAGATCTTTGTCTATGCTCGAGAAGTCTAGCCCCAAAGCTGAAAATGTCCACCCACAACGATCTCTGTGGGAGTGACCATTTTCCTCTTCTTCTCGTTAAAGAAGACTCTTAGCCCAACATTTCAAAACCTCCGGAAAAGTGGCGTATTAACCGTGCGGACTGGCCACTTTTCAAGCGTACCTTTACATATAAACAAGACGCAAGTTTCGACGCGTTGCACAACGTCGATAAACTAAGTTCAACGCTCTTGGCGGTAGCTACCAAACGTATCCCTCGTACGACCGGGAATCTTAATCGAACTCCTGTCCCTTGGTGGAACGGGGAATGCGACAGGGCGATTCGGGCGAGGAAAAAAGCATTGACTATTTTTAAAAAATATCCCACGGCAACCAATCTGGCATCGTACCGCCGCCAGAGAGCGCAGGCTCGAAGGGCCATCAAGGAGGCCAAGAGGGCTTCCTGGATAGAATTTGTCTCTACCATCAACCATCGCACGCCACTTGGTCAGGTATGGGACAAAGTCAAGAAAATCTCCGGGTCCAAGGGCTCATTTGTCATCTCGCCATTGCTTGTTGCTGGCCGGGTGGTTAATTCACCTGCCGAAATAAGCAACATATTTGCCAGTCAGTTCGCGGCCAATAGCAGTGAGGAGGGATATGCCGCGGACTTTGCGAACCTGAAGAGGCGATGCGAGAGAGTCCCTCTCAATTTTGGTGCAGGTCCTGCAAGCGAATATTACAATGAGCCTTTCACGTCCTTGGAGCTTAAATCCGCCATCGAAGACTCCCATTACACCTCGCCAGGATCGGACGAAATCCACAACGCATTTCTCCGGAACATTCCGGAAACTGCGATTGGGGAGGTCCTTAATACCCTCAACCAAATTTGGAACGAGGGCAGTTTTCCAAATGCCTGGCGAGAGTCCATCGTGATACCAATCCCAAAACAGGGCAAGGATAAAAATGACCCGAATACTACCGTCCCATATCTCTCACCAGCTGCCTGTGAGAGGTGATGCAACGGATGGTAAACCGACGTCTCATGTGGGTCTTGGAGAGTCGACACCTGCTCTCCGACGCTCAGTGCAGCTTTCGGCGTGGCAGGTCCACGACAGACCATCTGGTGCGCACTGAGCACTTCATCCAGGAAGCCTTTCTCCACCGTCAACACGTCATAGCAGTCTTCTTCGACCTGGAGAAGGCCTATGATAGTGTGTGGCGATGGAGAATCCTCAACACGTTGCACAAGTGGGGATTTAGAGGCAACATGGCCCTATTTATCAGAAATTTTTTAACCAACCGCCTTTTTAAAGTAAGGACTGGGAAGCAGTTATCCCGATCTTTTACACAGGAGAACGGGGTACCCCAGGGTTCAGTACTGAGCGTGACATTATTTGCCATCGCCATCAACGACGTGGTGGAATGCATCAATGCCCCGGTGATGGCATCGCTCTATGTGGACGACCTAGCCATATTTTGCCGGTCGACACGACTGCCAAACGCTTCCAGACAAGCCCAGGTGACTCTAAACAAACTGGGAGAGTGGTCGCGAAAGAATGGATTTCGTTTCTCCATGGAGAAAACGAAATGCGTGCACTTTCACCGTCTTCGCGGTTACCACGTTACCCCGACCCTAACCCTGTTGGGTAGGATTCTTCCATTTGAAGAGTCCGTCCGCTTTCTCGGCATGATCCTGGACCAAAAGCTGAACTGGCGGGAGCATATTCGCGTGCTACGTGAGAGGTGTCGCCAAACCCTCAACGTTTTAAAGTTTTTAACTCACTCCACTTGGGAAGCAGACCGCACCACCATGCTTTTATTGTAGGGTTATTGTTATGTTGTATCCAGGGTTGCTACCGGACACATGGCCTACGCATCCGAAGGCACGATGACGCATGCGGCTTCCTTGCTGAAAACTGGACTGGGAAAGGGTTCATGGTGGAGCGGATTTACCCTTCGAACGCGGGCCCCCATAAGCCGGACTTAATTTGCGCCCAGAATGGGAGAGTGACTGTGATCGACGTACATTGAGTTTCGAACAACCTACATTTGGACGAGTCACATCGGACAAAGGTAGAGTACTATGGGAAAAATGAGACCTTGATTTCCCACATATCTGACCGGTGGAGAGTGGCCCGGGAAGATGTGAGTGTACGGTGTCGTGGAGAGGAGTCTGGTCGGGGCGATCGGCGGTGGAACTCAGCGCCCTGGGTCTGTGGAAGAGAACCCTGGCCAGGCTGACGACATGCGTCTTACTCGGCTCGTGGATATGTTTTTAGGGTTGGTCGCGAATGACCGCGAATCGCAAATCGCGCGATGTGAGGATGGGGATTGGTTGATGGCTTTGGCATGGCTAAGTGATGACGCCCGCTCAGGGGGAACATCTGAAAATCAGCTCGGGGTGTGCGCACCCATTTTCTTGCGGAGCTAATCTGATAGCCAAATGCCTCGTCATCCAATTAGTGACGCGCATGAATGGATTAACCGCGGACCTTCCTTGCTGCGAGGACGCGCGCGGCGACCCCATGGTACGTCGTTCGTGCCATTTGGGGCCACCGCCCGCGCGCCACTCTTCGGCCGCCATTCAACGACTGGCTCAGAACTGGCACGGACCGGGGGAATCCGACTGTCTAATTAAAACAAAGCATTGCGATGGCCCCAGCGGGTGTTGACGCAGTGTGATTTCTGCCCAGTGCTCTGAATGTCAAAGTGAAGAAATTCAAGCAAGCGCGGGTAAACGGCGGGAGTGACTATGACTCTCTTAAGGGGCTGAGGAACCAACCAGTCTAACTGGGGGGAGAGCCTCAGAATCCCATACGCCAATCCCCACGTCCACGTCGTGAGAGTCGGGCAACGCCTGTGTTGAGCAGGCGGCCAACGGGGATGGCTTTTTAGTGCGGCCAAGAGACTCCGGCCATCTAGCCATGACGGGGCAGCCCCCCCAAGCGACCTGCCCTGCCTTTCAACTGAAAGGTGGCTAGAGCACGTGGAAACATTAATAGGGAGGTACAGGGGGTAAAACCCCGGGTCTCGGTGGGTTGCCAGCCCACCGAGATCTTATTAACCTCAGGTCCTAAGAATCAGAGAAGATTTGGGGATCCCGGTGGGGTCCAGCCGGCAGAGCCTCGGACTGCCGGCACTGAGGTTCCGAGAGGAACGAAGACAATGGTAACAACTCGTGCCCACAACGTTTCACGTTTGTGTGCCCAGACTGCCAGCCCCCTCGTGCATTCCAGTCCAAAATTGGGCTTGGACTCCACAGAAGGCGAAAACATCCTGACAAAGCCAACGAGAACATCAACGTGCCACAAAGGAAGAAGCGGTGGAGTGAAGAGGAGAGAGAACACCTTGCCATCGAAGAAGCCCACGCAATACGCTCGGGCATCGCTCATAATATTAATCATTACCTCCAGGAGAAAATGTCGCTCCAGGAAAGAACTCTTGAGAGCATAAAAGGAGCGCGGAAAAGGCCCGATCACCAAGAACGAGTGGCGCGCGCCCTGAAGGAGTTCGACCATAGAGAATCCCAGTCACAAACAGGGAAACCAACAGAAATAGCGACACCCCGACAGGAGACGGCGCTCGGCACTCCGTACAGCTTTAACTCCACAGCCACCGGGAACTCTGGGGCTGAAGTAACCAGAGACAGCGCTCTCCAAAGCAAAACCATCCAAAACCTCGTAAACAAAGTGCGAGGTATGTCAACTTTTAAGACAGATGTACTCATCCAGTTTGCTGAATCCATCCTCAACGACGAACTAAAGAACCCTGAAGAGCTCACATGGGTAAACAAGATCTTTGCCGGCGCACCAAAGAAATTACCAACGAGGAGAAACGAAGGACACAAATACGCGAAACCGAGAATTGCGCGCTGGCGAAAAAGACGATGGAATTACGTGGCCACCCAAAAACTATTCAAGAAGAACATGTCCAGAGCGGCAAAAATGATATTAGATGACCGGCTCACAGCCAGGATGCCGGACATGGCTCCCATGAAGAGCTACTGGGAGAAAATCTTCTCCAATAATCCTCCCACACAAACACCGGGCGAGGAAATAAGGGGAGAGAGGCATGACCTCAGATGGCTCGCGGATCCCATCGAACCCGCTGAAGTCGAGCGTACCACCATATCGGCGAACTCAGCGCCCGGGATCGATGGGATAACACCAAGGCAGTGGCGTAGTGTCCCTACCAACGTGCGTGCATTATACTACAACCTCTTCCTATCTCTGGGAGCCTTCCCCTCCTCACTCCAGAGAAGCAGAACGATATTCATCCCAAAGAAGGACGAAGCCTCCAGTCCAAAGGAGTTCAGACCCATAAGCATAACATCCGTAGTCGTACGCCAATTCAACAAGATCCTGGCAAAGCGCCTGATAGCGTCAAAACTAGTGGAGGAACGGCAGCGATGCATGGAAGACGGGTGCGCGGAGAATTCGACCATCTTAGGTGCCATCTTAAATGATGCCAAGACCAACCTCCGCGAGCTGCACGTTACCTCCCTAGACATGACAAAGGCGTACGACTCGGTTAGTCACTACGCTCGTGGTGAGAGTCGGGCAACGTCTAACCCCACCGGACTGTGAAGCGAGGTGGGGGGACGGCGGGAGAGTCCAGGGGCGCCATAAACCCTCAGGGGGTTGCCAGCCCCTACAGGGTAATCACGTGGGTATGCTAAATAATAAAGTTGATACTGTCGTCCCTCGTCCGGTCTCGGATGACGGACAAACGCGCTCTCGCGAGAGGCGGGGGGACCCAGTGTTGATACTACCGGAAGAGAAGCCCACTGAACCATCTGACGACCAGCCCCAAGAGCATGTTTGTGTAACTTGCAGGCGGTCTTTCACTACGAAAACCGGACTTGGTGTCCACATCCGCAGAGCACATCCTGATGTTGCGGATGAAAAGATTTCGGTTGCCAGGAAGAAGCCTCGGTGGGAGGAGGAGGAGTTACGTCTGCTTGCTAATGCAGAATTGAGGGGTATCAGCGAAGGGGTGCGCTTTATCAACAAGTACCTCCAGGGAGAATTCCCAGAGTGGACCCTGGAGAGGATAAAGTCTAAACGACGGACCCCAGGATACCGGGGGATTATTAATGAGTTGATGAACGTTCGCCCGGAGGTACTGCCTCAGACTCCTACTCCGCTGACCACAACACGAGAGTCGTTACCCAATTCAGCCAAGGGTAACTGCCAGCTAGAGGAGTGGCTGCGGAATTCAATCCCGAAGCTCTCCGAGGATAGCAAGCACAAAAGTGCACTAATGGCGAAGATCTGCCAAAAGGCTCTCGATGGGGAGGACGTGCAAAACTCAATCTCCGATTGGGTGGCGACGGTCTTCCCCAGGACTGACAGATGTTCTTCTCGACAATTCAAGACCACGAAATCTACGCCCGTATGGAGTCGGAAGATCAGCAGGCGTAACGAGTACGCGCGGGTTCACAATTCCGCGATCACAATATCTTCGCTCGTCTCGAGATTGTACTCGGCCTTCATAGCCGAAAGGCTGGGGGGGACGGTGATTCTTTCCGCGAGGCAGAAGGGCTTGGTATCGGAGAACGGCTGTTTTAACTATTTGTTGCTCTTACGCGAGGTAACGAAACAAGCTGAGGTCAACGGCGGATCTACGGTAGCCTTTTTGGACGTCTCCAAGGCGTTCGACTCGGTACCGCACTCTGCGATCCTAAAAGCGTTAAGATCTAAGGGAGTGCACCCACACGTACAGCGACTCGTCGCAGAAATGTACACAGGGTCTTCCACGGAGATCGGGGGTTTCGGGAGGGGTATCCGGCTGGACATCCGCAGGGGTTTCAAGCAAGGCGAACCCCTTTCGCCGCTCCATTTCAATGTGGTTCTAGACCCTCTGCTCGATAGGTCGGAGAAATCCGGCCTGGGAGCAGCTGTTCCATCTGGGAAACTCCGCGTACTCGCTTTAGCCGATGACCTGACCCTGATAGGTCAAGACGCGAATGAAGGCCAACGGTTGATAAATGCCGTAGTTGAGTACCTCGATGCCCTAGGCATGAGACTCAATGCGAGCAAATGTACCTGTTTCTGAATCCGTAAGCTTAGGAAAACCTATGCCATTGAGGACCCCAAGCTAATGATTGGGGACTCATTCGTCCCTGTAACCGACGCAGAAAAATCGGTCACATTTGGGAATGCCGGTAAGTCCGTGGTACGGAATGGACTACCGAGCCACTGCTAAGTGTCTGGAAAGCAGTGTAGAAAGAGCAGGGAGCCTCGCATTGAAACCTAGCGAGAAATTACATCTCATACGCTCCTTCAATATTCCCAATTTCCTTTACAGACTGAGTGCGGGAGGACCATCGGTCGCAGCCCTGGAAAGGTTAGACCTTAGTCTGCGCAACGTATACCGCTAGATTTACTACCTACCCAATTCCACCGTTGTTAGCGTGTTCTACGCGCGACGGAGGGACGGTGGGTTAGGCATGCCTCGGTTGCGTTACGCAATCCCGCTCTCAAGCATAAGGTCGATGCTTCGTCTGAAGGAAACTGAAGACCATCTGACTCGGTCCATAATAGCTGCAAGCAGGATCGACGACCGCATACGGGACCTGGCCCGCGGTCTAAGAATAAGAGCCCCCGAAGGCTTGGGAGAGATATAAAGAAGTAAAGAGACTCTCTGCCAAAGGGAAATTAAGGAATGGTCCTCGAGAAAGTCGCAGGGAGTGGGCGTCTCATACTTTGAGGACGACCCCAACGCCAATTGTTGGCTCCCGGAGGGCGGGATCCTCCTCCCCTCGCGGGAGATTGAGGCGATCAAACTCCGGACGAACACCGTAGGCACACGCGAGGCCCCGAAGCGGGATCGCCAGAATCAGGGGCGTGAGCCCTTGTGCCGCAGATGTGGAGCCCGAGTCGAGGCGATCGGGCACATCTTGGGCCAGTGCGTCGCCGTGAAAGGACTTCGCATGCGACGACACGACGCAATCGTGTCAAGCCTTGATCACATCCTGAAGATCCCTGAAGCAAAAGTCGCGAGAGTGCAAAGGTTTTCGGTGGGCACGGAAGGGGAGTACCTGATGCCCGATTTGGTGGTGGCGTTGAAAGACGTGGTCTACGTGATCGACGCCACCGTCGGGTTAGAGGCGGAAGGGTCCCTGGAAGCTGCCCATTCCGAGAAACTTAACAAGTACGAGCGACTGATACCCCAAGCAAAGCAATGTTCGAGGCAACGATAGGCAAAGTGTTGCCAATAGTAGTGGGGGCCCGGGGAGCCCTTCCTTAGGAAACGAAGGCTCACCTCAAAGAGCTTGGCTTAGCGACGAAAACGTTTCTGCGAGCACTATCAGTGGATACGCTTAAGTCGAGCTTAAATATGCTTGCATGCTTTATGGACCTAGATAGTGCTTGAACCGGTGACGAGACAAAAATTCCTGCCACAGTCTCTAAAGTTGCAAAAATACAAACGGATTGTTGTAAATATGTAAAGTAGCTCCAAGCTTGTTACTATAAATAATGTTAAACGTTTATAAATTGTTAAGTTTGCCTGTTCAAAATTTATTTATAAAAATGCTATTCATAGATATAACGTATCGGGGGCGAACGAGTTAATGCAATAGCCTTCGCGGACGATATAATCTTCGTATCGGAGACCAGAGCGGGAATGCGACGGGCAATGGCTAGTTTTGAGAGGGAAGCTCAGGTACAAGGTCTAGCTCTGTCACCATCGAAGAGCAGAACCTTCTCCCAGGTACCAGATGGAAAGGGGAAAAGGCTGAAGGTGGTCTCGGACCAACCCTTCAGCCTGCTCTCCGGTGAACCAAAGGGCACGTTATCTGCCATAGGAGGGTGGAAGTACCTTGGGATGAGGGTGGAAGTACCTTGGGATTAGGTTGGACGGGACAGGATGCAAGGACGTGAGGTCAGCACTTGCTCAAGGCATTGAGCGAGTGAGTAAGGCTCCCCTGAAGCCACAACAGCGGCTCCAGGTGCTCAGGGGCTTTATACTGCCGAGTTTGTTCCAGAGCCTCGTGCTGGGTAAAGTCACCCGGACCAAGCTGGCCTCAATGGATCGGCAGCTCAGAGCTGCGGCTCGCCGATGGCTGCACCTGCATCACGACGTGAGTTTGGGCTACTTCCACGCGTCCATACGGGACGGGGGTTTGGGTATTCCTAACCTGGAAGCCGTGGTGTCCACCTGGAAGGTGGAACGCCTTGGTCGTCTCCAGAACACTTCGAGTCGAGTTGCCCAGGTCGCATATGGGTCGCCCGCGATCCAGCGCCAGATATCCTGGGCCACTAAAACCCTAGACCGCCTTGGGGTTTCAGCTCACTCGAAGGAGGAGGCGAGATAGTTTTTTGGTGGAATTCTGCATAGTTCCGCAGACGGTGGGGACCTGCGTGAGTGCAAGCGCACGGAATTCTCCACCAAATGGGTGGCACGCCCGGGAGGTATCCCCGGGCGGGACTACTGCCACTTCCACCAAGTGCGCATCAATGCGTTGCCGACCCGGATGCGGACCACGAGGGGACGGCGGGAGGGTGGTCTGGACGTTCAATGTCGCGCTGGTTGTAACATCCGAGAATCAGCGGGCCACGTGATCCAGGGTTGCTTCCGGACACATGGCCTGCGCATCCGAAGGCACGATGACGTATGCGGCTTTCTTGCGCAAAACCTTTCTAGGAAAGGGTTCACGGTGGAAAGAGAACGGATTTACCCTTCGAACGCGGGCCCCCGTAAACCGGACATAATATGTTCCAAGAACGGCAAGGTCACTGTTATCGACGTGCAATGCGTTTCTAATAACCCACCTTTGGACGAGTCACATCGGACAACGGTAGAGTACTATGGGAAAAACGACTCCTTAATTTCCCACATATCGGACCGGTGGAGTGTGGCCCGGGCCGATGTGAGCGTGACGTTTTGCACGGTGTCGTGGAGGGGAGTCTGGTCGGGGCGATCTGCGATTGAACTCAGCGCGCTGGGCCTTTCGCAGAGAACCCTAGCCAGGCTGGCGACACGCGTGTTGCTGGGCTCGTGGATTTGCTTTTGGGGTTGGTCGCGAATGACCGCGACTAGAAAATCGCGCCATGTGAGAGTGGGGATTGGTTGACGTATCAGGCACGGCTAAATGATGAAGCCCGCTCAGGGGGAACATCTCCTGAAAATATGCCCGGGGTGCACCCACCCAATTCTTTGCGGAGCTAAACTGATAGCCAAATGCCTCGTCATGCAATTAGTGACACGCATGAATGGATTAACGACATTCTCACTGTCCCTATCTACTATCTAGCGAAACCACAGCCAAGGGAACGGGCTTGGAAGAATCAGCGGGGAAAGAAGACCCTGTTGAGCATGACTCTAGTCAGACAGGGGGACCCTTTAATTCCCATCTTGTTTAACTGGGTCATGGACCGAACGCTCCGCGCTGTACCGAACGAGATGATGCAGGGCAGGTTGCCGGGAGTTCCCCTTGCGATCGCCGGGACGAGGGTTGGTCTCTCCTCGGGGTCCTTTTGTGTCCCGAGTTGGGTTCTCTCACCGGGTGGTTGGGAATACACCCGGTGTGTAATGCTCCCCAGCCGGCCGTTTACATACGGTGTGCGATGAACGGTATGGGGGTGCCCTCCAACTTTACCTTGACTCAGTCCGACTCTGTGTGTGTACCGGTAAGTAGGGCTGACGCTGGCCCGAACCCCTTCTAAACCATACATGTCAGCAAAGCTTTATGCATATGCAAAGCATCGGATGCCTCACAGTTCTAGTCCCGACTGGGTTGAAAATTCGGCTGGTGGACGATCCCTTATGCGACCTTGCGCCTGAACTAAACCATACATGTCAGCAAAGCTTTATGCATATGCAAAGCCTCGGATGCCTCACAGTTCTAGTCCCGACTGCGTGGAAAATTCGGCTGGTGGACGATCCCTTATGCGACCTTGCGCCCGAACGGACAACGATTTTTGGATTACATACCCTTTTTTGGCGCCGTGCCCGCTATGCGCTAGCGTAATGACTAGTGCAAGAGGGATCACGGGACACGTTAAAATGGTGAACCCTGGTACGAGGCAACGATTTCGATGTTCGAAATGCGCAACGGAGTTCAGATCCTATCAATCCGTTGCATGCCACTATCCGCACTGCAAAGCGCAGATGAGTGGCGCCAGGGGGCCGGTTGAAAAAGAATATTCTTGCGAAGGATGTCCGAGGTTTTTCCCTACGGCCCGGGGATTAGCGACTCATGAACGCCATGCGCACCCCGCATTGCGGAATGAGAAGCGTCTCCGATCGTGCCTTGTTCCGAAGGTTCTCAAAGAATCGGGACGTAAGGTCTATCAATGGACCGAGGAGTGTGCGAAACTCTCCGTTTTGATCAAGGAATTCTCTGGAGACCGCCGCGTGAATATCCGCATTTCTGAGGCTTTGGGGTCCAAGACTCCGGCCCAGGTGCGTGCACGAAGACGGACCATGCTCGGTAGGGAGCGAATACTGGATTTGACAAAAGCCTCTATCGGCGACCAAGACGAGCGAATTATGCAGACGCCTCCAGGATGCTCAGATCTCGGAGCGGCAGAAGCAGAAAAACTTGGACGGGTTCCTGATATCGAGTCAAGCTCGGAGAACATCGAGGCAGCCCACCTGGACTTGACGGAGGAGAACCCTCGCCAGCTTCCGCACAATCAGCGAGGAGAATTGCGCAACTGGCAGAGGGGAATCTTCCAAAAGGCGCTCGATATCGGCACGCCCAAAGGGGAAAAGGCAGCCGAATTATGTAGCGCATTGGACGGAATCCTATCCAGAGCTATCCTAGGATTGGCCGAGGAGCGGATCCGTCAATTGATAGAAAACTTTGTGACCGATTGGCTGCACCCGGCGTTGATTCCAGACGGAGAGGACGAAGAGACAAAGTGCCCACGCCGGGCGAAAAGTCGGAGCAGTAAGTTCCGGAGAAAGGGCCCTCCGAGGAACGGGAAAGAGGCAAAGAGCGGCAAGAGGAAAAGATTTGCATACGCAAGGAGCTCCGATATGTTTCAGCATTGTCCGCGAAGACTGGCTGGACTGGTTGTTTCCGATCGATTAGACTCGTTATGGCAGGTAGGTGACGAGGACGAGAAACCGCCCGCCCACGCGGTGCGGCGCCTTTACGAGGGACTCTGGGGTAAAGCTGCAGAGGACCACTTGGGCCTTGGTGATTCCATGGTGAAATCGATCCACAATAATTTTGATTATTTGTGCCCCAAGGAGGTGAGGATACGACTGAGGGCAACCCGTCCAGGGACCGCAGCTGGCTTGGACGGGATAACGAAACACCATCTGGTGAATTTCCCGGGCATTGCGAAGGTATTAGCGAAGCTCTTCAACTTACTGCTAGGCATAGGATTCTTTCCAAGAGAGTGGAAGAAGAACAGGACCACCCTCCTTCCGAAGGATGGGTGTGACACGAGACAACCAGAGAGTTGACGACCGATCACAATATCTTCCCTCGTCTCGAGATTGTACTCGGCCCTCATAGCCGAAAGGCTGGGGGGGACGGTGATTCTTTCCGCGAGGCAGAAGGGCTTGGTATCGGAGAACGCCTGTTTTAACTATTTGTTGCTCTTACGCGAGGTAACGAAACAAGCCGAGGTCAACGGCGGATCTACGGTAGCCTTTTTGGACGTCTCCAAGGCGTTCGACTCGGTACCGCACTCTGCGACCCTAAAAGCGTTAAGATCTAAGGGAGTGCACCCACACGTACAGCGACTCGTCGCAGAAATGTACACAGGGTCTTCCACGGAGGTCGGGGGTTTCGGGAGGGGTCTCCGACTTAACATCCGTAGGGGTGTAAAGCAGGAGGACCCCCTCTCGCTGCTCTTGTTCAATGTGGTTCTAGACCCTCTGCTCGATAGGTCGGAGAAATCCGGCCTGGGAGCAGCTGTTTTATCTGGGAAACTCCGCGTACTCGCTTTAGCCGATGACCTGACCCTGATAGGTCAAGACGCGAATGAAGGCCAACGGTTGATAAATGCCGTAGTTGAGTACCTCGATTCCCTAGGCATGAGACTCAATGCGAGCAAATGTACCTGTTTCTGAATCCGTAAGCTTAGGAAAACCTATGCCATTGAGGACCCCAAGCTAATGATTGGGGACTCATTCGTCCCTGTAACCGACGCAGAAAAATCGGTCACATTTGGGAATGCCGGTAAGTCCGTGGTACGGAATGGACTACCGAGCCACTGCTAAGTGTCTGGAAAGCAGTGTAGAAAGAGCAGGGAGCCTCGCATTGAAACCTAGCGAGAAATTACACCTAATTCGCTCCGGATGACCCTCTTACGAGGGTCATCCGGAAAGTAGTACCCGTTCGTGAAATAAAAAGACAAACGTAAATATTAACAAACATAAAAAATTTTATTTGAAAGAGGATACTTTAAACTACTTCTCAACATAATCTCCAAGCAAATTAAGGCATTTGTCATAACGTGTGACAAGTTTCTGTATTCCTGCTGCATAGTCCTTCGCCGCCAGCTCATTGAGATAAAGGGTCACTCCTTCTTTAAGTTCTTCATCGCTGTCAAATCTTTTTCCTGCCAAAAAGTCTTTAAGCTTTGTAAAGAGATGAAAATCTGAAGGGGCCAAGTCCGGGCTATACGGTGGATGGTCGAAAGTTTCCCATTTGAATTGCTGCAAAAGTTTTTGTGTTATCCCAGCTGCATGAGGCCTGGCATTGTCATGAACGAGAATGACACCAGTAGACAATAGACCTCGCCGCCGATTTTGTATTGCCCGCCGTAATTTCTTTAATGTTTCACAATACGCATTGGCATGAATAGTGTCTCCACGGGCCATAAAATCAATAAGCAATACACCTCGTCGATCCCAGAAAATGGTTGCCATGAGTTTCCTGGTGGACAGAACTGTCTTGAATTTTTTTGGTTTGTTTGGTGAATGAGCATGATGCCACTCCATTGACTGTCGTTTACTCTCAGGTGATGCATAACAAACCCATGTTTCGTCACCAGTAATTATGCGAGTCAAGAAAGTCTCCTTCATCAGAATAACGTCCCAAAAACGTCAGTGCTGCAGCCATACGCTTGGTTTTGTGCTCATCTGTAAGCTTGCGAGGGACCCATCTTGCACAAATTTTTGCATAATGCAGATGGTGTTTAACAATTTCATGAACAATTGTTCGAGAAACATTGGGAAAATGCTCACAGATGTCATCAATTGTGACGCGCCGATCGTTCCTCACGAATTCGTCAACTGAGCTCACCAGTTGGTCTGTAATGACAGACGGTCTCCCCGAACGCTCATCGTCGTGTGTGTTCCCCCTCCCCATGTTGAAGTTGCGACACCACCGCCGAACAGACGACTCGTCCATTACATTGTCTCCATACACCTCCTTTAATTGGCGATGAATATCACATGGGCGAACGTTTCTTGCATTGAGGAATTTAATCACTGCCCTCACTTCACAACTGGCGGCGTTCTCAATTTTTTTAAACATTGTAAACAATCACAGAAACAACACAGGCAATGCTAGCGTCACGCAACTTGGCTCAGAGAAGGCAGACAAGCCACTGAAGCTATCTGACCTCGTCCAGCGACTACTCGCGTCGTCAGCACTTCATGCGGCACGAACGGGTACTACTTTCCGGATGACCCTCTTACATCTCATACGCTCCTTCATTATTCCCAAATTCCTTTACAGACTGAGTGCGGGAGGACCATCGGTCGCAGCCCTGGAAAGGTAAGACCTTAGTCTGCGCTACGTATACCGCTATATTTACTACCTACCCAATTCCCCCGTTGTTAGCGTGTTCTACGCGCGACGGAGGGACGGTGGGTTAGGCATGCCTCGGTTGCGTTACGCAATCCCGCTCTCAAGCATAAGGTCGATGCTTCGTCTGAAGGAAACAGAAGACCATCTGACTCGGTCCATAATAGCTGCAAGCAGGATCGACGACCGCATACGGGACCTGGCCCGCGGTCTAAGAATAAGAGCCCCCGAAGGCTTGGGAGAGATAGAAAGAATTAAAGAGACTCTCTGCCAAAGGGAAATTAAGGAATGGTCCTCGAGAAAGTCGCAGGGAGTGGGCGTCTCATACTTTGAGGACGACCCCAACGCCAATTGTTGGCTCCCGGAGGGCGGGATCCTCCTCCCCTCGCGGGAGATTGAGGCGATCAAACTCCGGACGAACACCGTAGGCACACGCGAGGCCCCGAAGCGGGATCGCCAGAATCATGGGCGTGAGCCCTTGTGCCGCAGATGTGGAGCCCGAGTCGAGACGATCGGGCACATCTTAGGCCAGTGCGGCACTGTGAAAGAACTTCGCATGCGACGTCACGATGCAATTGTGTCGAGCCTTGTACCAGTTTCTGAAGATCCCTGAAGCGTCCTACTGCGTTCTCGACGACCACTGCGAAGGTTTGCACTCAAGCAAGACGAATCACCCCAAAAGATGGTCATTGGTAGGGTGGTCCGGAGGAGGAACTTTGTGGGGAGAGATGAGCCAACCGACCCAACACAAGGATGTGGACGTCTAGGATGGTGGACCAAAACCAGATCGAGTGGAATCACTGAAAGAAATATGAAGTCCACGGGGGACTTAAAAATCCCGGGAATTAGGATGGGAGTAACTTCCCTCCTTAGTAGCCAAATGCCTCGTCATCCAATTAGTGCCGCGCATAAATGGATTACCGATATTCCCACTGTCCATAGCTACTATCTAGCGAAACCACAGCCAAGGGAACGGGCTTGGAAGAATCAGCAGGGAAAGAAGACCCTGTTAATCCTATCACCCTCAGGGGGCTGCCAACGCCCACAGGGTACTCACGTTGGTAACAACATAAAAAAAGTTGATGCTTCCGTCCCTCGTCCGGTCTCGGATGTCGGAAAAACGTACTCGCTAGTGACGGGGGGACCCAGTGATTATAATTCCAGGAAAGACACTTCTTGATCCATCTGATGACCAGCTCCAAGAGCACGTCTATGACACCTGCAGGCGGTCGTTTACTACGAAAACCGGACTTGGTGTCCACATCCGCAGAGTACATCCTGATGTTGTGGATGACAAGATTTCGGTTGTCAGGAAGAGGCCTCGGTGGGAGGAGTTACGTCTTTTTGCAAATACAGAGGAGGGGTATCAGTGAAGGAGGGCGATTCATTAACAAGTACCTTCAGGAAGAATTCCCTGAGTGGACCCTGGAGAGGATAAAATCCAAGCGACTGACACCAGGATACCAGGTGATAATGAATGACTTAATGACCGGTCGCCCGGAGGTACGCACTCACTTTTACTCCGCTGAATACGAGTCAAGAGCCGTTACCCAAGTCAGCTAAGAGTAACTGGCAGCTACAAGAGTGGCTGAGGAACTCGATTCCATAGCTCTCCAAGGAAAGTAAGCACAAAAGTGCAAAATTGGCCAAGATCTGCCAAAAAGCTCTCGATGGGGAGGATGTGAAAAGCTTTATCTCTGATTAGGTGGTGACGGTCTTACCTAGGACTAACAAAGGTACTTTTCGGCAATTAAACACCACGAAATGTACGCCCGTATGCAGTCGGAAGATTAGCAGGCACAATGAGTAAGCGCGAGTTCAGACTGTTCAAGAAACGTTGAGGGAAAGTCGCCCGGCAAATCCTTGACGATAAGTCAACGACTCCGGACTCCCTTGGTTCTCAAAGGAGTACCGGTCTTGATGGAGGAGCCTGGGACAGGCGTAATTTCCCCAGTCGGTGAAGAGCCATCGGCGGCGAAGGGCATATACCAGCCCTCCTCTTTGCTTACCGAGGTCATCCCGATTACTCCTTTGGAGGTAACGGCCAATGACCTGAGAACGGAGTCAGGTCCTGGACCCGACGGCTAGACGGTGCGACAATGGAGGGCGGTCGCGCCACTCTTACGCGCGGCTCTTTAGACCGTCTTCCTGCATAAACGGAGGATTCCTAACAGTCTGACCCTCTACCGAACGGTGTTCATTCCGAAGGTGCGAACCCGGCAGAGCCCGGCAAACACCGGCCAATTTCTATTGCTAGGGTAATCCTGAGGCACCACCACAAAATCTTGGCGCGCAGGCTACAGACCACCTGCCGGGTAGATAAGAGCTAGAGCCTTTGGGCCCTAGGATGGAGTCGCTGAGAATAAAGCCATCCTGTACCGTCTCGTAGTAGTAGTAGTTTTAGGGGTTTGTAGGGTGCGTCGACAGCTATGGTCATTTTGCACCACTGTCATTACGTAAAACTTATGTTCCTTTTAAACTAGGAATAGGTAAACAGATAAATACGAATAAATATATAAATAAATAAAATAAACAAAAAAAAAGGAAAATGCTAAAATCAAAAGCATTAAAATTATGCGCTCCGAAGCTAAAGCTGCCCCATTAAACCGGTTGTCCTTAAAAAAGTTAAGACTCGATTTATAGACCCAGAGTCATCCCCTAAAATATTTTTTAAGTCTCCCCTTATCTTCAACATGTCTCTGGCCCTTTGGTATGTTGTACATTCCGTCAGGATATGTTTTATCGTCAGGGGTTGGAAACACTCATTGCAGCGGGGCTGTTCTTTTACCTCCGCAAAGAGGTACGAATGAGTGAGGGCAGAATGTCCTATTCTCAGGCGCGTAATCATGACCTCTTCCCTCCGAATGTTCCGGATGGAAGAGGACCATGGTGAAACGACCGGTTTTATTGCCCTGAGTTTATTATTTTGAAGAGACTGCCAAGTCTCCTTCCACTGATGCAGGACCGAGTTCCGCAAGGCGGCCTTCACGTCCTCCATTGGAACCAAAGTGGAGTCGGTCTCGGGTTGTCGAAGGGCATCCTTCGCTGCCTGGTCAGCTTTTTCGTTGCCTCTTATGCCGACGTGACCAGGAGTCCATATAAAGGAGACCCTGTTCCCCTTTCTCTGAAGGGACAACAGGGTATAATGGATCTCCTGGACTATCGGGTGCGCAGGTGCAAAGACCGATAAAGATTTTAGGGCGCTCAACGAGTCGGTGCAGATGAGGAAAGAGCCATTGCTTTCTTTTATTTCTCCTAAGGCCGTCCTTATGGCTGACAGCTCGGCTGTGAAAATGCTGCAAGAAGTGTGCAGTTTTTTCCTCACGACTCCATGGTAGTGGGACACGACCGCATAGGCACATGCAGATTCTGACTTTGACCCGTCGGTGTAGACTGGGACGAAGTCAGAAAGTGAGCTGAGGACGGCACTAAAGAGCTGCTGGTATTCGGAATCGGTCGTCTTGGCTTTGCGGCGTGCACTGTCAATGAGTTTAATATCCGGCATTGGTGTTAACCAAGGCGGATACTTAGCATAGGAGACGGGGCATATTTGAGGAAATGTAAAATTTACCTCATTAATAAAATCATTAAAACGAACGGCAAAGGGCCTAGTTGCCCTTCTCCGCCTGTTAAATAAGTCTAAAAACCGTTGGTTAAAAACTATGTTAAAACAAGGGTGGATTGTCTCTGATAAAATTTTACAGGCATAGTTGCCCATTAAAATCATCCTGCGGGTTTCCAACGGAGGCTCCCCTGCGTCTGCAAGTAAGCTTGGGACTGGGCTTGTTCTAAATGCCCCGGTGGCCAACCGTATCCCAGCATTGTGGACACATGTGAGTGGTCTCAAGTAAGACTCTCGTCCTGAGGAATACACTATGGAACCATAGTCCAGTTTGGATCGCACCAAGCCTCTGTACAATAAAAGCATGGTGGAGCGGTCTGCTCCCCAAGTGGAGTGAGTTAAAAACTTTAAAACGTTGAGGGTTTGGCGACACCTCTCGCGTAACACGCGGATATGCTCCCGCCAGTTCAGCTTTTGGTCCAGGATCATGCCGAGAAAGCGGACGGACTCCACAAATGGGAGAATCCTACCCAACAGGGTTAGGGTAACGTGGTAACCACGAAGACGGTGAAAGTGCACGCATTTCGTTTTCTCCATGGAGAAACGAAATCTGTTCTTTCGTGACCACTCTCCCAGTTTGTTTAGCCACCTGGGCTTGCCTGGAAACGTTTGGCAGTCCTGTCGACCGGCAAAATATGGCTAGGTCGTCCACATAGAGCGATGCCATCACCGGGGCATTGATGCATTCCACTACGTCGTTGATGGCAATGGAAAATAACGTAACGCTCAGTACTGAACCCTGGGGTACCACGTTCTCCTGTGTAAAAGTTTGGGGATAAGTGCTTCCCAGTCCTTATTTTAAAAAGGCGGTTGGTTAAAAAATTTCTGATAAATAGGGCCATGTTGCCTCTAAATCCCCACTTGCGCAACGTGTTAAGGATTCTCCCTCGTCACACACTAACATAGGCCTTCTCCAGGTCGAAGAAGACTGCTATGACGTGTTGACGTTGGAGAAAGGCTTCCTGGATGAAGTTCTCAGTGCGCACCAGATGGTCTGTCGTGGACCATCCACGCCGAAAGCAGCACTGAGCGTCGGAGAGCAAGTGTCGACTCACCAAGCACCACATGAGACGTCGGTTTACCATCCGTTTCATCACCTTGCACAGGAAGCTGGTGAGAGATATGGGACGGTAGTTGTTCGGGTCATTTTTGTCCTTGCCCTGTTTTGGGATTGGTATCACGATGGACTCTCGCCAGGCATTTGGAAACCTACCCTCGTTCCAAAGTTGGTTGAGGGTATTTAGGACCTCCCCAATCGCAGTTTCCGGAATGTGCCGGAGAAAAGAATTCTGGATTTCGTCCGCACCTGGCGAGGTGTTATGGAAGTATTCGAAGGCAGATTTAAGCTCCCAGGGCGTGAAAGGGTCATTGTAATATTCAGATGTAGGACCTGCACCAAAATTGAGAGGGACTCTCTCGCATCGCCTGTTCATGTTCTCCGAGTCCGCGGCATAGCCCTCGTCACTGCTACTGGCCGCGAACTCACTGGCAAATATGTTGCTTATTTCGGCAGGTGAAGTGACCATCCGGCCAGCAACAAGAAATGGCGAGGTGAAAAATGAGCCCTTGGACCAGGAGATTTTTTTAACTTTGTCCCATACCAAGTGGCGTGCGATGGTTGTCGGTAGAGACGAATTCTATCCAGGAAGCCCTCTTGGCCTAATTGACGGCCCTTCGAGCTCGCGAACTGTGGCGGCGGTACGCTTCCAGATAAGTTGCCGTGGAATTGTTTTTTAAAAATATTCAACGCTTTTTTCCTCGCCCGGATAGCCCTGTCGAATTTCCCGTTCCAACAAGGTACAGGAGCTCCATTAAGATTCCCGGACGTACAAGGGATACTTTTGGTAGCTGCCGCCAAGAGCGTTGAACTTAGGGGGTAGTAGTAGTATTTTTGTTTATGGGGTGTATGGACGGTTGAGGTCATTTAGCACCACGTCGAAACTTTTAAAAACCACAGTTAGGGTTTAATAAATAAATAAATATTAAAATCAAATAACATCGACAAGAATAAAAATACCACGGCTAAAGTTGCCTCATTAGGCCAGTTTCCTTTAAAAATAATAAAACGTTGCTTAAAGAGTTGGGGTCATCACCTAATATTTGTTTCAAATCTCCCCCTACATGGAACTTTTCTCTGGCCCTTCGATATTTTTTGCACTGCGTAAGAATATGTTTCATTGTAAGGGGATGGTCGCACTCATTGCAGCGCGATTGCACTTTTCCCTCCGTGAAGAGGTACGAGTGTGTGAGGGCAGAGTGCCCTATCCTCAATTGCGTAATGGTGACCTCTTCCCTCCGATTTTTACGGATGGAAGAGGGCCATGCCGAAACAACCGGTTTTATCTCCCTAAGTTTATTATTTATTAGGGACCGCCAAGCTTATCTTGAACTATAGGGTGCATTGATGAGAACACCGATATGGATTTTAAGGCGCTCAACGAGTCCGAAAAGATGAGAAAAGAGCCGTTATTATCATTTAGTTGTTTTACGGCGGTTCTTATGGTTGACAGTTCGGCTGTGAATATACCGCAAAGCGTGTTCAATTTTTCCCTCACGACTCCATGGTAGCGGGAGACGACCGCATAGGCACATGCGGACTCCGACTTCGACCCATCGGTGTAGACCGGGACGAAGTCCGGGTGCGATCCGAGGAAGGGGTTAAAGAGTCCTCGGTATTCTGACTCGGTTGTGAACGCTTTACAGTGCGCATGAGGCAACGACTTCATATCCAGCTTTGGTGTTAGCCAAGGAGGATGTTTAGCATAGGCGACAGGGCACACTTGAGGTAAGGTAAAATTGAGTTCCTGGATAAAATCAGTAAAACGAACGGCCAAGGGCCTAGTTGCCCTTCTTCTCCTGTTAAATACATCTAAAAATCTTGGTTTAAGAAGAATGTTAAAACATGGGTGCTTGGTCGCGGATAAAAATTTACAAGCATAATTTCCCATCAAAATAGACCTTAGGGTTGCTAACGAGGGCTCTCCTGCGTCAGCAAGTAGGCTTCGTACTGGGCTAGATCTAAATGCCCCAGTGACCAAACGTATCCCGGCATTGTGGACACACGTCAGGGGTCTCAAATAGGACTCTCGTCCTGATGAGTATACTATAGAACCGTAGTCCAGCTTCGAGCGGACCAAGCCTCGATATAATAAAAGCATGGTAGAGCGATCTGCTCCCCATTTGGCGTGGGTTTAAAACCTTAGGACGATTAGGGCTGGCGAAACCTCTCCCGTAATACCCGTATATGCTCCCGCCAATTTAGTTTTTCGTCCAGGATTATGCCGAGAAAGCGGATGGACTCAACAAATGGGAGATTTCTGCCCAGAAGGACTAAGGTCGGTGGTATGTTCTGTCCGCGAAGACGGTGGAAATGAACACATTTCGTTTTCTCCGTGGAGAAGCGAAACCCGTTCCTTCGCGACCACTCTCCCAGTTTGTTCAAGGTGACCTGGGCTTGCCTGGAGGCGTACGCCAGTCTTGTAGACCGGCAGAAAATAGCCAGGTCGTCAACAAATAGCGATGCCATCACCGATGCATTCATTAATTGATGCATTCCGTGACGTCGTTGATTGCGATGGCGAACAACGTCACTTAGTTTCTCGACGTTGTGCAACCCGTCGAAACTTGCGTTATGTTTATATATAAACTTGCGCTTGAAAAACGGCCTGTCCGCACGGTTAATACGCCAGTTTTCCGGAGGCTTTGAAATGTTGCGCGAAGAGTCTTCTTTAACGAGTAGAAGAGGAAAATGGTCACTCCCACAGAGATCGTTGTGGGTGGACATTTTCAGCTTTGGGGCTAGACTCCTCGAGCATAAACCAAGATCTATTGCTGAAAATTCCCCATTGGAGCTGTTAAACCGGGTTTTTTCGCCGCTATTTAATAAAACCAGGTTAAAATCCATCATCAATAAATTTGGATAAGATTCGTCCTTTCCTATTACTTTGGGTTTCTGGCCCTCCCCAGAGAGGATCATGGGCATTAAAATCTCCCATTAAAATGAACGGCTGAGGAAGCTGGCGGACAAGGGCTTCAAGGTTCAGGCGGGTCACCGGTGCACCCTCTGGCAGATACACGTTACATAACGTCATCCTCTCAGGGGTGTGCACCGTGACAGCGACGGCTTGGAATGGAGAGTTCAGTTGGACTCGGGAGGTGTAAAGGGCCTCACGGGTCGCAACTGCACCTCCCCCTTGGGCTCGTTGGCCACTTAGGTAATCCATGCCAAAAACAGTGAAACCCTTCAGAATACCCTTATCTTCAGCCTTAAAATGGGTCTCTTGGAGACAAATACAAGAGAGTGTAAAATCTTGGATTAAAATGGCCAGCTCCTCCTTGTGCCGATAAAAACCATTGCAGTTCCACTGCAATATGGAACACATTTAAAGTTCTAAATTAAATTGAATCAATAAATAAACAAATAAGATGACTAAATAGGGTGATGACCAACTCTATTGAAGTTATCGCTTGAAGCGATGTTTCCTCTTCCACTCGCTTTCGAAGACCTCAGTATCAGAGATACTTTGGTCCCCTTCAATGACCTCCGGCTTCTCTGGTTTGCTGGAGTTAAGGGGAAGGTTCATTCTCGCGCCCTTTTGGCGTGTTCCCGTTGGTGGTTTTTTGTGGGCTCTTCTTTGAAGGGCCCACATGAGTAGGTGGCTCCTTATCCACCTTACTCTTCGTATCCTTCACACTTTTGGGTTTAGGCGCTTGCGTGTCAATTGGGGAGAACTCTTTCGGGATCTGTCTGCGTGGCGATGGTACACTTTACACATGGCGTGGTTCTACGGAAGCAAAGGACCGGGAGAAAGTTGGGGCGATTAGCGCCCTGTATTTTCTCCTCGCTTCTGCATATGGGATTTTTTCCAATGTTTTAATCTCCATGACTTTCCTCTCTTCTTTCATCTTCGGGCAATCACGAGAGCACACTGGGTGTGATCCTTCGCAATTGACACAAAGAGGTTCCGAAGAGCACTTAATCCTCGTACGCGTCTTTGCCACAGCGCGGGCAGGTGGCCTTGCCCTCGCAGGGCGACGTGACATGGCCTAACCGTTGGCATTTAAACAACGCACGGGATTTGGGATGAATGGCCTCACAGGTACCGATTCATAGCCGACAAACACCTTGTCGGGTAGTCTATCACGCGCAAACATCAAGATCAAGGAGGTGCTGAAAACGTTTTCCCCGTTGCGCCTGGTGGTGAGTCGACGACAATCAGTCACTCCCTGAGAGAACGTTTCTCTCTTGATTTCTTCCATGTCCACGTATAGGAGGTCGTAGTAACTAATGACTCCCCGACAGGTGTTAAGAGTGCGGTGCACCTCCACCTTTATCGGAATGCCATGGAGCATTCCCATAGCTAACAATTTTTCGCTGTGTATCGTTCAGGGTCTCTATAAGAAGTGTACCATCCCTGAGCTTCTTCACGCTCTTTGGGTCCCCAGGCACAATCTGTCACAACACCCTGCGAATTAAGACAGGAGAAACCTTTTTCATGGTCTCACCCTCCTTTACACAAGACATAATCAAATAACGCTTACATGCGCCAATACACTTTTCTCCCCCGCCGGTGTCCGGACGGGATCTTTTTAGTGGTGGAAAGGGTTTTTCCTCCATAATAATAAATGATTCGTCCCTCGGCCTCCCCACCCGCCACGGATCCACACATTTGGGACGCCGCTCCGCCTAACCGGAGCGGTCGCCAGGGCTAACTCGAGGGATAGCGCTTCAGCAGTGGTTGTTTCCGGGTGAATCTTCGGTGCAAGGGCCCACCAAAACCCTTACATTTCCGACCTCCCTACGGAGACCCCCACAACCTTGGAACTCGCCACCGGAGCGAAAACGCGACGGAAGCCGATTGACCGGGAGTGGCTAGCTCCCGGCCTCCCGTTTACACGAAATCCGGGGCCGAAGAGGGGTATCACTCCCCGGTCCATACAGGGCATCCGACACCCTACTGGGAACCAGAAAGCTCCCCTTCTCTCCCTTACGGGTCTCCATGCACGGCAAAAACCTGGGCGGATCGCAGGCCAGATTGTATGGCCGCTCACAGACAGTGGATCCACAGCACTGTCCGGACGCATCCCTTGCTGGCTTGGGTTTTGTTTTCAGGGTTTTCTCCCCGCCCTTTTAGTCGACTCTTAAGACAAGCAGGTATACTACGGGAGTAGTGTCTATCCCCCTACCCGCTGGGGTGTCCAAAAGCCCTCTGAAGGGATTTCCTATTGTTGTTTTCCATGAATCGGGTGGCCAAGATCTTATTCATCTGCCGGAGCACCACCGACGCTACTGAGAGTAGTCGGAAGTCCCCGGGTTCCTTCGGTTCCAAAGACTTAGGAAAAAGGACTGTTGAGCTAAGAGTCAGGTCAGAAGGGATCTCTCCTTTCAACAATATAACGCAGAACAGAGTAGCACGCAGATTTGGTTAGTTTCCTCCAATCTTCCACCTTAATACCGTCCAGCCCAGGGGAAGAAAACCTTTTTAGATCGTTAGCCACCACCTCCTGTGCAGTGACGGCCTTAAAAATTAGCGGAGAATCCGCCGCCGGAAGGTGTTCGCCGACTCGGGGATTACCAGGACCTGACGTCTCCATCAGGTCCCCCCAGTATCCCAACATCTCCCGGGAATCAAGAGCTGTCCGTAATTTGGGCTTCCCGTCAAGGATTCAACGGGCTTCTGCCCTTGTTTTCTTTCGACAAAAGTTCGGGTTTTCAGCATACAGTCTGCGCTTACGCAATTCCCAACTTTCCAAAAGGGAAGATCTCGGTGTTATTCCGCTTCGGAGGAGCTTTCTTTGGGCACGGAAAGGCTGCTTTCACCCAATCAGAGACAACGGATTGGCAGATGCTCGCCAGCTGTAAGGGCAAAGGGCCCTCTTCCCTCGAGAGCCGCGAGCAAGCATCCCGCAGCCATTTCTCGAGGGGACAACACCCGTAGGCGTCATGGGTGTTCGCTCTCGCTGTTCACCGGTTTTGGGAGATGGAGGGAGAGGAGAGGGAGCTCTAGGTGTTATGAGCTCTTCTAAGATAGCCTTGCATTCGGGCTTCTTCCGCTTATTTTTGATTCGCTCAGAGGTCCACTCAGTGAATGCTTGAGTGAGGTGTTGGTTGATAAATCGAACACCGCGGTCAATAGCTCCTCTCTCTACTTCCGCAAGGAGCCAAAGCTCCTCGGCTTCCAACCGGGGCTTTTTCCTAACGGTTGACATATTAGCGTCCGCCAGAACGGAATGTTTACGCCTGATGTGGACTCCTGGGCCGGTTTTGGTGGTAAAGGAAACGTTACACAGTTCACAGACGTACTTAAGGGTTGAAGGAGGTGGACACGAGCTGTTCAAAGGCATTGAACTTGTTCGCCCCCCCTGCATTTCCTCCACAGGAGTTTGCCGTGGTCCGCCATCCGAGAACGGAAGGGAGAAACCAACTTTCTTACTTCTGTCAACACCAAACTTAAGAGGAACGTCCGGGTAGGCAACCCGGACGCCCTGTAACCCGCCCCCTATTTAGCCGTTTACTCCCCCAGCAAGCCTCAAGGAAGAAGCTCGCCACAGAAATACCGTTCCGAACTCTCTCCACGAGGAGGAAGGGGGTATTACGGGAGTGAGTGGACCACCTCACCGCTCATCACGAGTAAATCACCTACCATCTTTAAGAGTTAAGCGAGTCATAGTTACTCCTGCCACTCACCCGCGCTTGCTTGAATTTCTTCACTTTAACATTCCGAGCACTGGGCAGAAATCAGATTACGTCAACACCAGCTGGACCCGATCCCGCACGGGACGCATCCCGATTAATCTCACCACGGGAGTAAGGCAGGGTGACCCTTTGTCGACTCCAATCTTTTGCCTGGTGATCAATGAAATCCTCCGGTCTGTGCCAGAGCACGTCGGGTATGCGATGTCGGGGACCTACTACCTTGATCAAAAAGTTCCCGGAATTTATTCAGAAAATTAAAAATACAAGTTTATTCATCTAAATCTATATTGTCCCCTTCAAAGTAATCCCCATCGACTGCAACACAAATATGCCAGCGCTTGATCCAATCCTCGAAACATTTTTTATATTCGGTTTTCAGTATGTCCATCAGTGCTTCCTGCGATTTTTCCATTACTTCCTCTCGGCTGCTAAAACGCGTTCTCCGTAATGGTTTTTTAACTCGATTGAACAAAAAGAAGTCACAGGGAGCCAAATCAGGTGAATTCGGTGGCTGTTGGATGGTATTTGTTGCATTTTTTGTCAAAAAATTACGAATAATGATAGCACTGTGCGACGGTGCGTTATCATGGTGCAAAATCCACGAGTTTTCTGCCCACATTTCTGGTCTCTTTCGGCGAATTGCTTCACGCAAACGTCTCATAACGCCCAAATAATACTCTTTGTTTACTGTCTGCCCTTCTGGCAAAAATTCATGATGCACTACACCGTTGTAATCCATGAAAACCGTCAGCATTGCCTTCTTTTTTGACTGAAAACGACGTGGTTTTTTTGGTCTCGGCTCATTTGGTGAACGCCATTCACTTGCCTGATGTCTGGATTGCGTGTCGTACTCATAAACCCACGTCTCGTCTCCAGTAATGATCCTTTTGATGAATGTGGGATCGGATTCAGCCTCGCAAATCATGTCTTTTGCGACGTCAACACGGTCTCTTTTTTGCATGAAATTGAGGTCTTTTGCTGCTACACGACGGAAACCCAAATCATTAACCACAATGTCTTGGGCGGATCCATAGGCAATGTTCAAGTCCTCCGCTATTTCTCTGATGGTTAATTTGCGGTTATTGACCAACATTTCTTTTACTTTATCAATTTTTTCACCGACTTTCGATGTCGATGGTCTGCCACTGCGTTCATCATCTTCGATTGACTCACGACCACTTCTGAACCGCTCGTGCCACTGGTAAACGACCGTTTTTTTAGAGAATCGTTGCCGAAACACTTTTCCAACATTTCCAACGTCCGCGCGCCACTAAATCCGTTTTTTACGCAAAATTTAATACAAGTTCGTTGTTGCAAATTTAAATCCATTTCTGCAATTGTAAAAAATCGCCAACACACACAGAGATAGGTGTACTCTTGGCTACGTAACTTTTGCAAATGTCAAGTTATGACACTAAGATTTAAAGGGAATATCAACAACAGATGTACCAATTTAACAAAAAAAACAGAACTCAAATCGGAACGATGGGAGCGCCACACGGTGGTTATTCCGGGAACGTTTTGATCAAGGTAGTATATTACTTCCAGAGGGTTTAAAATCTTGGATTAAAATGGCCAGCTCCTCCTTGTGCCGATAAAAACCATGCGCCCCCATGAAAGCTGTAGTGGCCATGACTGGGGGAATTTCTCGGTTCCGAGTCGAGCTACGCGTAAGTGTTCTTTGCCTGCTCACCGAGCCCACGGTGGAAATCGAGCATCGAGGGGCGGTTCGACCTTTCGAGGGGCGGTTCGACCTTCCGAGCGCCCCAGCTGGGGAGTGTGATTCGCTTTGAACTTTGAATCTAACAAGATACCGGGAATTCCTTCATTCCTGTTCGCTTTCTGTTAGCCAGTGCCCGGTTCGTTAGGGAAATGGCGGAAAAAGGATCGTCGCGCCGTCGCAGAACCCCATTCCGGCCTTCGGCCCTGGTGGCGAGGCGGGTGAACGGCGGGAGTAACTATGAATCTCTTCAGGGGCCAAGGAGCGGACAATATTTAAATGAGAGCTTTAGAAACCCATATGCCAAACCTCACGTCCAAGTCGTGAGAGTCGGTCGACGTCTATAATTAGGCGGCTAACGGGGATGGCTTGGTGTAGGCAGCACATCTGGGCTATTCAGCCATGATGGGGCAGCCCCCCCCCAATTGAACTGCCTTGCCTTCAGTATTAAAGGTGGCTTAATATTTAGTGGCAGTATTGAAGCACCTTAATATTTAGCAGGGAGTAAAGGAGGGTAAAACCTCGGGCTTCAGGGGTTGCCAGCCCTCGGAGGTCTAAATCACCTCAGGTCCTAGAAATCACAAGAGATTTGGAGCCCCAAATGGGGTCCAACCGGCTGAGCCTCGGACCGCCGGTACGGAGTTATGCAGCCAGAGACGAGTTGACTGACTCCAGGAAAAGTTTTCCAAGTGATCAATACCTGTGGCTAGACTGCCAACCCCCGCGTTCTTTCCAAACGAACATTGGATTGGGCGTTCATCCTAAGCAAAAGAACCCCGATCAAGTCAATGAGCACATCTGTGTGGCTCAGACGAAGAAACGCTGAAGTGAAGAGGAGATGGAAATACTGGAACTAAGAGGCCCAAATAACACTCATAGGCAATGTTACCAATATTAACCAGCACTTCCTGGAAAGAATGCAACTCCATGGCAGGACCACTGAGAGAAAAAATGGGTGCGAAAGCAGCACGAGTATCGAGACCGAGTGTCAGGACTACTCCTGGAACTTCAAAATAAGGATCCCCAGAGATCACCCGGATTCTGTGTAGTAGAAGCGACTCCCCAGCAAGTAACGTTGCCAGTCACTCCAGACGGTCCGGATTCTGCAGTTACAGACCTCTGCAATTGGCATAAAAGATGGGGTTATCTATCTAGAGGCAATTAAAAATCTTTCCCTGACGTACGGAACATAGCATCGTTTAAGGCATCTGATATGATCAGCCTAGCCGAGGCTTCACTCAAGGGGGAGATTGAGTCCTGAAGAGCTGAATTGGTTGGACACGGTTTTCCACAGCGTCCTTAGGCCTTAGCACCCAAGAGTGTCAGGAGCGTCTCCGTCAACCCGAAGGTAGTGCGGTGGCGTAGAAGGTTGGAATATGCGGCCACGCCGAAGCTTTTCAAGAGGAATATGGGAAGAGCCGCCAAAATCATTTTGGACGGGCAAATAAAGGCAAAATTGCCAGACATGATCCCAATGAAGAAGTAGTGGAACCTCATTTTCTCTGGGGAGCCTCCCACTGATTCCTCCTCGGAGATCAGGGGGGATAGAAGCGATATGCGATGGCTTGCGGTAACGTTCCTGCAAAGGTCCGAGCACTGTGCTACAACATCATGCTGGCACTGGTAGCTTCTCCATCAAAGCTCCAAACGAGTTGAACAGTTTCTATCCCGAAGAAGGATGGCAGTACCGAACTCGAGGACTTCAGACCGATTAGCATAACATCTGTGGTCGTGCGCGTACTGCATAAGATCTTGGCAGGTCGCCTAAGGACAGCAGATCTAGGGGAGGAGCGGCACGGGTGTATGCATGATTGCTGAACGGAGAATTCAACTATACTGGGGGCAATCTTACACGATGCCAAGTCCAATCTCGGAGAGTTGCATATCGCCTCCCCAGACATGGCGAAGGCGTACGATTCCGTAAGTCACGGCGCGATAAAGCGACGCTGCAAAGACTCGATCTGCCTACTTCTTTCGTGGAATATATAGTTCGTGCGTACGGTGACAGAGAAACAGTGCTCGAGGTGAATGGGCAAAGATTCATCCCGATAAATCTCACCAGGAAAGTTAGGCAGGGTGACCCTTTGTCGACTCCAATCTTCTACCTGGTAATCGACGAAATCCTCCGGTCTGTGCCAAAGCAGATCGGGAATGCGATGTCGGGGACCCATATTACTTCGCTGGCCTACGCTGAAGACCTAATGAGCGTAGCATCCACTCCAACTGGGATGCAGACGTCTCCTGACATTCTCGAGGCAGAGGCGGGGAAACGGGGACTGAGATTTAACGCGACCAAGTGCGAGGTGCTTTCGATTGTTCCTGCTGGCAAAAACAAGATGTTCAATTATATATTTAATCCGAAGTTCAAGACGGCCAATGGTGAATATATTCGACAGCCACGGCCGTCTGATAAATGGACTTACTTGGGATTGAACTTCTCCCCCACTGGGGTTGTGCGTGCAGGCAGGACATTGGCGGTGGAGCTTGGTCACATCTCGTCGGCGCCATTAAAGCCGCAGCAGCGCCTATAAGTTCTCAGGTGCTTCTTGGTTCCGAGGTTTCTCCATCTGTTCACCTTGTCCGGAACGACCTTGTAAGTTCTCAGGGCTCTAGATAAACAGCTTAGAAGTGCAGCGCGCAAACGGTTGCACCTGCCCCATGATACTCCAATTGGATATTTCCATGCGCAGTGTAAGGAGGGTGGCCTTGGATTGCCATCGTTTGAAACGAAGATCCCGTCTCCCATGGTGCGAAGTCTCGAGACCTTAAGTTATGGAGTGGTGAAAGCCATTATCCATCATGATTGGGTCCAGTCAAGGCTTAGATGGGCGAAGAAAGTCCTGACAATCAAAGGTAAGACCCTTAGTTCTAAAGAACTAGTGAACTATCATTGGCCTGAAGCTCTGCAAAAGTCCAATGATGGCCTCGAGTTGAGGTAGTCTTCCAAGTCAGCATTGAGCACCGGATGGATCGACAGGGGAAGCTTTGGAATCCCAGGAATAGATTGTGCATTCCCATCACGTGAATATCAAAGCACTCCCTACCCGAGTCCGAACGTCTAGGTGACGAAAATAAGACGATGCAAATTCCATCAAATGCAGGGCAGAGTAACGCCACTGAGACCGGCGCCCATGTGATCCAGAACTGCTTCAGAACACATGGAGGACGCAAACGCAGGCATGACGCGGTCGTAAAAACACTCAACAACGGGTTAAACCAAATCGGTTGGGAAGTCAACGAACAGCCCCAATACTGACCCAAGAGTAGGTTGCAGAAACCGGACCTCGTTATTGAAAAGGAAAACAGTCAAGACCATAGACGTTCAGATGGTGTCGGGAGCTACTTTCCTGTCTGAAGCTCATGAGCGAAAGGAAGGAAAGTACAACACCAAGGAGCTCAATGATCTACTAGCTGAGGAGGATGTAACAAGGAACGCGGTTGAGGTAACATATGCACCATCTCTTGGAGGGGATTCTGGTACAACAAATCCTCTGAACACCTAGTGGACCTGGGATTAAAGAAGGGACGACTAAGAGGAATTACGACCCGGGTGCTGCAAGGCTCCCACCTCAATTAAAACGGGGGAACCAAATGACGAACACCTGTCATGGAAATAAGGAGTCAGTCAAGGAAGGTATCGGTTAAGTGTGGGATCTCTGGCAATTTCGGGTAACTCGCACCCATAAGATCAGGAAATCGGCAGCGAGCTATAAAGCCGTCGCTCAGTCCAAAAACATCGGGCGAAACCCAAGCGGGGGTGTGGTTTTAGTGGGTATTTCCCAGTCGCCAAACTGGGACGAGTCCCACACTGCCTGGGTCACCTTTCCAGGCGTGCGTAAAAGCATTTCCACACCCTAGAAACAAAAACAAAATTCCCGTGGGAGTAATCCCTCGGGATGATTACCCAAGTGCATAATACCCTGGTACCTTCTAGTGGTCAGGGTCGGAAAACGTTAACCTCGCCGGACTGTGAAGCGAGGCGGGGGGTGTCGGCGTAATCCAGGGGCGCCAAACTCCCTCAGAGGGCTGCCAACCCACACAGAAATTTCTTGCTGGGTATGAGAAACATAGAAGTTGAAATCGTCCCTATTTCGGTCTCGGATGACGGACAAACGCGCTCACGGGAAAGGCGGGGGAACATGGCAATGATAACCAATGGCAATGCTAAGCATTAAAACGGGTTTAAACAAATCAGTTAGGCTATGAAAGAACAGCCACAGTACCGACGCAAGAGCAGGTTACGGAAACCGGACCTCGTTATAAAGGAGGACACAGTCAAGGTGATAGATGTTCAGATTGCGTCGGGAGCTACTTTCCTGGCTGAAGCTCGTAAGCGGAAGGTGGGAAAGTACAACATCCAGGAGCTTATAGATGCAATACCCCATAATGGAAAATATAACGAGGAACGTGGTTGAGGTGACATCATGCACCATCTCTTGGAGGGAAGTGTAGTACAACAATTACGCTGAATATCTACGATCTGGGATTAAAGAATAAACTTTTTAAGAGGAATTGCCACTCCCCCACCGGGTGCTTCAAGGCTCCCACCTCAATTGGACACGGTGGAACCAAATGTGGAACATCTGTCATAGGAAAAGGGAGTCAGTCAAGGAAGGTATTGGATAAGTGTTTGATCTCTGGCAATCTCGGGTAACTCGCACCCATAAGATCAGGGAATCGGCAGCGAGCTATAAAGCCGTCGCTCAGTCCAAAAACATCGGCAAAAAAACCCTACGCGGGGTTGTGGTTTTAGTGGGTATTTCCCAGTAACCAAACTGGGACGAGCCCCACACTGCCTGCGCTACATTCCCAGGCGTGCGTGAACGCATTTCCACACACTATTGACAAAATAATATCCGTGAAGGTGTACGCTTAATCAATTAATTCCTGCTGGACGAATTCCTAGATTGAAACCTGGAAGGGATCAAGTCCATAAGGACCCCAGGATACCGGGGGTTGCTTACTGAATTGATGATCGTACAGCCCGAGGTATGCCCTCAAACTCTCCCTCCGCTGAACACAACTGAAGAATCGGTACCCAAGTCAGCCACGGGTACCTGAAAGCTGGAGGAGTGGCTTAGGAATGCTACACCTAAGCTCTCAAAGGAGAGTAAGTCAAAAGTGCAATGATGGCGACCATCTGCCAGAAGGGTCTCGATGGGTAGGACGTCGTAAACTCAATTTCTAATTGGGTAGCGGAAGTTTTCTCCAGGACTGAAAGAGGATCTTCTCGACGACTCACCACTACGCCATCTCACCTCGGTTCTCAAGATGTTCAGTTTCTGGGCCGACCTAATGGAGAACCCGGGATCTGGCGATACTTCCGGAGTCGGTGTCGTACCGGCGGCGGCAGGAGTGCCTCCCCCCTCGCTTAGAGAGGAGTCCAGTTGCTCCGTCGGAAGTAACCGAGAACGTTCTTAAAACAAGGACGGCTCCGGAACCCGATGGCGTAACGGTGCGACAGTGGAGAGCGGTCGCGCCACTTACGCGCGGCTCTCCGTCTTTTTGTAGACACTGAGAGTTCCTACCGATCTGGCCCACAGCTGGACAGTTTATCCCGAAGGTGTGGAACCAGAAGAACCCGGGCGATTACCAATTGCTATTGAGTCGGTAATCTTGAGGCACCACCATAAGATCTTGGCATGCAGGCTTCATACCACCTGCCTGTTAGGTGAGAGACAGAGCCTTCAGGCCCAAAGATGGAGTCGGAAAATACGGCCATCTTGTCTAGTCTCCTCCAAGACGCACAAGTACGGCGGCAGCAATTACACCTAGCTACAATACTTTATATGGCTACGGCATTTGCCACGGATGAACATGCAGCCGTGATAACCACCGCTAGTGAAGTTGCACTAACCGTGGGTATACCAGCTAAATACCTCGCCGGGTTTAACTTCACTGCGATAAGAACCAGGCTCGCCTGGAATTGCAAATATCTGGAAATAACTGTATGGAGGGGGGTCAGACAGGGGGATCCTTTAAGTTCTTCTTGTTTAACTGCGTCATGGACCGCAAGCTCCGCGCTGTATTGAGCGATTGAGTAAGGCTCCACTGAAGCCCCAACGGCTTCAGATACTCTGAGGCTTTATCCTGCCGAGGTTGTTCCATAGCCTCGTGCTGGGTCAAGTTACCCGGACAAAGCTGGCCTCAATGGATCGGCAGCTTTAAGCCGCGGCCCGCCGATGGTTGCACCTGCCTCAAGAAGTGACGGTGGGCTTTTTCCACGCGTCCATATGGGACTGGGGATTGGGTATTCCAAACTTAGACACCATGGTGCCAACCTGGAAGTTGGAGCGCCATGGTTGTCTCCAGTTCAGCTCGAGTCGAGTTGCCCATGGGTGGCCCGCGATCCAGCACCAGATCTCCTGGGCCTCTAACACTTGACCAGCTTGGGGTTACAGTTCACTCGGAGGCGGCGAGAAAGTTTTTTGGGGGAATTCTGAATAGCTCTGCAGAATGGGGACTTGCACGAGTGTCAGCGTACGGACCTCTCCACCGAATAGGTGCCACGCCCGGGAGGTATCCCTTGGCAGGACTACTGCCACTTCCACCAAGTGTATGCCAATGCGTTGCCGACGCGGTTACAGACCACCAGGGAACGGCGACAGGGTGGTCTAAACGTTTTCAGTAGGGCTGGCTGTAACATCCGGGAGTCAGCCGGCCATGTCCAGTTGCTTTCGGACGAATGGCCTTCGAATCCGAAAAGTGCCTTCGGATTCGAAGGCCATGCGGCTTTCTGTCGCAAAACCTTACCGGGAAAAGGTTCATGGTTTAAAGAGCGGATTCACCCTTCGAACGCGGGCCCCCGTAAGCTGGGCATAATTTATTTAAGAAACGGAAAAGCGAGTGATTGACGTGCAATGCGTCTCGAATAATCTACCTTTGGACGAGTACAATCGGACAAAGGTGGAACAACTTGGGAACAATGAGACCCTAATGTATCACATATCTGACCGGTGGAGTGGCCCGAGAGGACGTGAGCGTAACGTCTTGTACGGTGTCGTGGAGGGGTCTGGTCAAGGCGATCGACCTCAGCGCGCTGGGTCTGTCAGAGAACCTTTGCCAGACTGACATCCGCTCGGCTCATGGATTTGCTTTAGATGCTGGTCGCGAATGTCCGTGACCCAAAAATCGCACGATGTGACGGTTGGTTGATGATTTACACATGGTTACGTGATAAGAACCGCTCCGGGGGAACATCCCCTGAAAATCAGCTCGGAATGCAAGCACCCATACTTCTACGGAGATACTCTGATAGCCAAATGCCTCGTTATCATTTTAGTGACGCGCATAAATGGATTAACCAGATTCCCACTATCGCTATCTACTATCGAGCGAAACCACATCCAAGGGAACGGGCTTGGAAGAATCAGCGGGGAAAGACGACCCTGTTGAGCTTGACTCGTCTGGAACTGTAAGGAGGCATGAGAGTGGAACATAAAGGGAGCTGTAGTTCCCTTGGGGAACGCAGTAGTAGTATTAAGGGTTGAAGGGTGCGTCGACAGCTAAGGTCATTTTGCATCACTATCATGACGACTATAACTTCAATTCCTTTTTAATTAAGGATAAATAAATATGAATAAATCTATAATTGTTAAGGTCAAAAGGCATTAAAATTATGAGATCCAAAATAAAGCTGCCTCATTTAACCAGTAAGCCTTAAAAAAAGTTAAGACTATTTATAAAACCCGAGTCATCCCCTAAAATATTACTTAAATTTCCCGTTATATTAAACATGTCTCTGGCCCTTTGGTATATTCTACATTCATTAAGGATATGTTTTATTGTCAGGGGTTGGAGACACTCATTGCAGCGGGGCTGTTCCTTTACCTCCGCAAAGAGGTACGAGTGAGTGAGGGCAGAGTGCCCTATTCTCAGGCGCATAATCGTGACCTCTCCCCTCCGAATGTTCCGGATGCAAGAGGGCCATGGTGAAACGACCCATTTTAGTGCCTTTAGTTTATTTTGAAAAGACTGCCAAGCCTCCTTCCACTGATGCAGAACCAAATTCTGCAAGGCAGCCTTTGCATCCTCCATAGGAACCAAGGTGGAGTCGGTCTCGGGTTAGCTCAGTGCTTCCTTTGCTGCTCGTCAGCTTTTTTGTTATCTCTTATTGCAACATGGCCAGGAGTCCATATAAAAGATATCATCAGAAACCCTGCTGGGAACCAGAAAGATCACCCTCCAGGATCTCCTCTCCCTTATTGGTCTCCAGGCACGACAGACTACTGGGCGGATCACAGACCAGATGGTATGGCCGCTCAGACATTGGAGCCACAGCATGCTCCTAGCGCATCCCTTGCTGGCTTGGGGGTTTGTTTTTGGGATTTTCTTCCCGCCCTTTCAGTTGCCTTTTACGACAAGCAGGGATACTGCGGGAGTATTCTCTATCCCCCAACCCACGGGGGGGAAGGATCAGCCATGGGGCTTCTTAGTACCATGACTATTTGCGTGATTGATCCATCCATCTGCTCTTGCCACCTTTACTCTGCTGTAACATGGCTATTTTCATTTGTTTATCCAGTTCCATCACTTCTGGTTTTTAACAGATGGTGCCCATTTGACAATTTTATCTGTAAAAATTTCATTCTCTAATGAGGTTTTTGGTGGCCTTGTCTATTTTTAAGGTATCTGGTCTCTTCTTTTCCATTGGGATTGCTTCTTTGATTGCATTCTGTTAGGATCTGCAGCTAGTAATTTGGCCGTTTCATCTATTTCTTTCATTTTTTTACTATATTCTGTACGTTTTTCTGGGTCAGCTCTTACATTATTTTCCAGAATAATCACCAATTTGCCAGTCCATAGCACCTTGCCTCAGTCCCTGTTCATCATAGTACCCAAGCTAGTGAGGGACATTTTAACTCTCATGCTCATTAGCTTCGACCACAGTACCCTTGTTACCTTCCTTTACATTTACTTTCTCGGTATCAGCAAGTTTGTTTTCCTTAACCACATTCCATAATTCAGAGGGAGCATTAGGTTCATGGTCCCTGCCGTTAATGCAACATTTAGTTGCCTGACCCTCTGACAATCTTTACCTCCCATCGTTTCCAGCACAGCGGTAGGAATGCGGTTCACAACCTTGAGCCATGCCTGTATACAATATTTTCCAGAATATCAAATTTGCCACTCCATTGCAGCTTCTGGTTGGTCTGAGATGATTAGGTTTGGGCACTTGTGGTTGTTTAGGGTTACCACGGCGGCTGGTAACGTTTTTTAAAGTGCAAAATCATTTACACTTCTACCACTCATTCTTGTTGGCTAAATGGAGTGACTACTTTAGCCACGTTTATCCTCAGTCATTTTGGTAGAATGTCCTGTTTTCTTTCTGTGCGCATTTTTATTCGAAGTCTTTCCCATTTAAGTAACAGGATTGACATTCACTAACTGGAAGTGTGCGCTCCCCTAAATTTTGTTATTTCTAGACTTGCTGGTTTCATAGCAGATCTAATAATGTCCTATAATTCTCCCCCTTTTTTAAATAACACAAAGGGGGAAGAGAACAGATTCTAAATCTATGCGATCCCCTCACGACCCCCCCAACCGATCCTGCCTGGCAGGCAGACAGGGCACAGCTGGTCTGAGTCAAGGATCTTCCTATCCTACTCTATAGCCCTAATAAGTGGAACTCCCCTGTGGCCTTGGAAGTGCTAGGAGGTCCAAGCCCTCTTGCTCATTGGCAGAGTACGACCTTATGAAACCACCTGGAATGGAGGGCCTCTGTTAGACTCCCCTACAGAGAAGCCTATCCGTTAGGACCTATCTTACATGAGAGACATTCTATTGACATTTTGCATTGTTGCGCTATCTAAATACAGTTTCCAACAGTCGCAGTTCAGGCAGGCCATTTCACAGCAGTCCAACCACAAATATGAGAATGAGAGCTTCTTGGCGAATATATCAACCTACTTTTGGGGAGATGATATTTTACCAACAAATGGAAAAAGAACCAGACCACCCTCTCCTGGACCTGCAGATCCTTTTGTACTGTGGTTTACTACAGCAACAGCTGATCATCATGGTATTAATGCTTAATTGTCTCACAATGGCCCAACCAAACCACACATTTGAATTGGTTAGTTTACTATTAAACACTTGGTTAATACTGCATTGCAATCATAGAAACAGCAAACACTGAAGGTTCAACAAGTGGCATGGCTATCATATTTCGCCATTTGTGTTTTCTTTTTTGGTACCTCTAGCTGGAGACTCTCCAAGCCATAAGAATTGATATGCTGTGCTTTCAACCTTCATGCATACTGAGCACAGGTGTGAAGCATTTGCCACCCCATCCAATATCCCACTGCTGTGGTGTCCTCAGATCACTTTGGATAATTAGGCTAGGGCTGAGGCAGCTGAAAGACAATGCTGAACACTGAAGGTTGGACGGAATCTCAGCCCGGACAATAGTCCCTCAATCCTGATAACTGGAAATGAGAGCACCATGATGCACACCTTTGCTACACCAAGTAGGTGAGGAAAATACCAAAGCAGTGGTATTTTATCATTGACTGCAGTCCCCAGGAGAATTACAGCTCCCACTGACAACACCTTGCATGTCCCCTTATAATGCCATACTACATTCAAGCTCAATAGGGTCATCATTTCCCACAAATTCTTTGAAGCCTCATCCGTAGACTGGTTTTGCTAGTTTAAATAGACAAGTCTGAAAGGTGGTGAAGAAATTTCTCTACATAAAACTTGATTGCATATTCAACTATTGTGACCATTTGTTGATACATTCAGGCAGTTCCTGCTCTCGCACAATTCTTGATATTCTATTATAACTAATTTACATATTTTTATCTCATTTGCTTATTTTTTCATACATTTAACACTTGACAAAAAGATACATATTAATTAATTGTACATGAAGTATGAATATAAATCAAAGGAACTGAACAAATTTTAATAGCTAGGTTAAAAGTATTATAGCACATAGGTATTTTTAGTTGTTTAACATGAATCACAGGAAAAGAGAAAAAAATCAAAAGTCATAATGGCATCATATTACAACAATACAATTTACCCAAATTGATTACAGATTTAATTCATTTAAGGAAGAATCAGCTATTTTATAAGAACACTTTACAGAGCTTTAGAAGAGTATTTGATATTACATTGAGCCAAACCAATTGATATAACACAGAGCTTAATGTCCAGTCTTAATATTTCATACTTGACATATTTCTCTTATCTAAGCTTTGCTGAGTCTGCAATTGAGCTTACATTATAGGGGTTATTTATTTTTTATTTATATTATTAAAATTTTTTCATAATTTCCACGTCCACATAGAATTGGTGTCAATGGCTGTAAAATTAATAAGGTATACTTTAGTCTTTCAAAAATGTCCAGGACGATAAGACAGTCTCTTAGCCATTGTTTAGTGTCTGTTTAATGGCTTCAATCTTAATGATGCTATCATTTCTGGAGTAATCATTTTATTTAATGGCTTTCGACCCTTCCTGAATTTTTCCCATTATGATTCTGTCCTGAATGTATTTTAATTTTGGGGAACCAGATATCACACACGTGTCCATGCCAATGATCAAAACCCCCTTGACATTGCTAGAAAATATGATAGATCATTAGCTTCCTTTTATCCGGATAGAATATCCCTGTTCTCAGATTGCACAAGTGAAAGTGATAGGTATCGCTTTAGTGAAAGTGGTTATCTCATTTATTGATTTGTCTTTACATGGACAGAGAGGCATTTGGCTACGTTAAAAAGTAACAGTAGACTGCCTGTGGGTCCACAGGTCCTGATTGAGGCAAGCCACCATTGATAATCTTAACCCATTATTTTCTCTGAGAACAGGCACCCATTCTTGTTAACCCTCACACTTAAAGACTTTTCGATGAGTGACCAAAGAACCACTCTCCAAGGTGAGGTGCCCCAATTATCAATGTGCTCACTGGGAGAACACAAACCAGTTTTACCTCACGCTAGGCTCAGATCACTAGTTTCACACTGAAAGCACCCAGCTTCCCAAGTGACACCAAAATACCTGCTAGAAGCTGGTACAATGATGAAACATCTCTTCAACTATTTGAATCTAATTTAAGGCTCACCATGAATGAGTGAATGGGCCAAACTCGAGGAATGAGCCCAGCACACCTACTTACAGACAAGACGCCAGTCCTCACTAAGCCAATCCAAGAGGGAAGAACAAAGGTACCCTGATTCCTCATGCCTCCTGTCTGGCCGTATAACTCATTTTCACAGGATTTTCTTTCAGCCTTCATGACTAATCCTCATGTACACCGTATCGTATGACTACTATGCATCTTTTGTCTAGTGGGTCTGCCTACTGCCAATCTACTAGGGATAGGGTAAGTGCTAACCAAACTACGATCAAACATTGCCAGGTGCAACCCCAGGAAACCTTACACCTTTATCTTATGTGATCTTTCTACCATCTTCAAACGGTCGCTCCCACCGTTTCCCCAAGTCTCCTTAAAATGCCAGGCTGGAGTCAAGTGAAAATCAACAGGTTCTGCTTTCCCCGCTGATACTTCCATGCCCATTCTCTTGGATGCAGTTTTCCTAGATGGTGGACAAGTACAGTAATTAACAAATCAATTAAGTCTCATTCACTATGGAATCTGGCATTTCTATGTTTATTCCGAAGATAATGGAACAAATTCCTTAGCCAATAATTATGCAATTGTTGGGGTAATTTTTCTTTTCAACATAACTACTTATCATTAAATGTTCTAATACAGATAGCTAAAATTAATAATTCACAAATATCCTGTTTTTTTCTTAATTCCTAAAGCAAAAAAATCATTTTCCATGCATCAATTAATTACTTTACCATCTGCAATATTTTTATTTTCTTGTTTAAAAAATTTATATTCATCTAGCATAACATTACTTCAATGTCCTCTTTCCTTCCATGATATTTAACTCATCCTTAGTGTTTTTCCCTTCCAATTTCTTTCAATCTTTTATTCCTGTCATTTACTTAAGAGATCTTGACCTTTTGTTGGGAAGTTCCTATTTCTGCAAACTATCCCTGATTAAAGACTGGGGGGTGGATTCACATTTCTGGATGCCGAAATGGCAATATTACAGGGTTAGCAATTTCATTTACATCTATGAAGCTTCTTGCTTCACCAGGTTGCTAAAATTGGTGGTTTTTATGAGGGTATCACTCCCTGCACAGAATTTCTCAGGGAATATACTTAAAATTTTGCTTCATCTCAATCTTATCAATCATTCCCTTACCAATTTTCATTACTGGGTCCCAAGGATATTTTTTTACATTGGTAAGTTTCAATGAATACTACTCTAAATTGAATCCATTTTGTAGTGCCAATAATTTAGCTTTGCTATTGATTATTTAACTTTTATATATTATGGCCTATTTGCTATGTAATTACTCAGTGGCCATTAATCAATGTTTAATCATGAACATTACACCTCAAATTGTCCCATTTGTGCTGAGTTTTTTGTGGCAAGGTTGATTTAAGATCTGGCCATAGCTTAAGAGAATGTGAATAGTTCCACAAGGTCATTCAAGATAAACATGTCCTCCAAGTTTATCAGTTTCTTCTACGTCTCAGCCCTGATCATTAGTTTCCCTACTAAACCAGTTAATAGCAATGAAATAATTTACTTTGTAATTCCACACACTTTATTAAAAAAAACACGACCCAGGTTTCAACATTGAACGTCATCATCAGGTGGTCATAGAAGCACACTGTCTATATATACCTGAATTAAATCTTTTGACTTAGAAGAGTGGCACATCTAGGAGCGGGGAGTGGGAGGGATGAAAAATTTTGTTGGCTTGTTCATCTTTACAACAGACACATTTCAAAATTTATAACTGCTCTGTTTTTTGTGGAGGGTTGATTCAAGATCTGCCCATTATTCACGAGGATGTGAATGGTTCCACAAGGTCGTTCAAGATAAACATGTCATCCAGATTTAACAGTTCTTCTAGATCTCTGCCCTGATAATTTGTTACTCTACTAACCCAGTTAATCTTTAGACTTGGTATCTATGGCTATAACTGTTTTGTATGCTTGAATTTTAACACTCCTCCTTGGCTCTTTTATTTGATTCTTTAAATCTTATGAAGGAGGTATATACCCTGCTGTTAGAAATATTAGCTTTTGGTCTGCCTTTATACATGCTGCTGCAAGGATTCTTTTTAACATTTGCCTAAACTAAGAAAGTTTTAGCTTTTGTTAAGTATTACAAGACTTAAAAAACAATTTTCCCCTAGATATTATGGGAGTGCTTAGCATTTGAACATGTACCAACAATATGTCAAGCCCATGGTCAGCTGATTCTTTCATCATATTGTTTGTATTAAATTTCACCTTTTGAATTTATTTGGCCTTGATTGATTATGCAGTTCTATTTGCCATTGTCTATCATTTCATTGAACGGTCATATGCATTTATAGGAATTTGCATTCCTATTGCTGAATGCAGTTTGCATAGCATGTACATTTTCCCACTGAATTGCAATTCCTAGACGTCTGGTTCTCAGAGCAGTATTCGCACACCTTGAGCTACATTGCAGTTTTTAAGAGGGTGCCGAAATTTAGGCATTTGTACTACTTTCATTACTTCGTTATAATTTATTACGTCGTTGTAATGAAATCCTTTACCTTGCATGAACTGAACTCAGTGGATACCGTATCAATGTTCAATAGCTACTCCTTGCTGATCGGGTCCACCTATAAGACCTAATTTGTAATTGACTTCTCTCACGCTAAATTTAAACACCGGTTGTGCATGGCTATCCACGAATAGTCATTTTGATTTTAGGTAACTGAAATTGTCTCACTGAGTGCTAGCCCACGATTACTTCTTGCCCAGTGAGGAGGAAAGATTTTTCAGTGATACCAACAAATTTTACACAAAGTAAAGGGCCTTATCGCATAAACAATTTCCGTCATTAAATTGGGCATTTCAAACTCACTTGTACTTTCAGGAATTGCTAGAATCGCAAATACTGTATGCTCATTACATAGAATATGATTCAGGGGCCTCCTACTATAACTTAACTATAGTTATCCTAAACCAACTTGTCTTCTGTCATTGTAAAATCACAAAGTTTTAGACATTATCATCTAAACTGAAACATGTTTTCCTTGAAATTTGGCATAAGTAAGAAAACAAGCACACTACTCCCTCCATTTGCAGGTATATGGTTGCATTATGCTTATTGCCAGATTTGGGATCCACGGCCCATTATTCATAAGGAGTTTTCCACCAAAAATCACAATGGACTAGATATCACCGCAATTACAAAATTTTTACTTGAAATTTAGCATTAACACAAAATACTATTCTCTCTGTTTGCAATGTGTCTGGGGTTCATACACCTAATCCCTACATCAAGATCCGAGAACCAATGAATGTGAATGTGACATAGCACTGACACTGCCTTACAATGAGTTACTCTTCAAGTTAATTCCACTTTCCAAGTTATTCCACTACATGCTATTACTGTATATTATCTCTGATAACACTCTCACCATACATAACACTAACAAGAATTCTTCTACACAAATATAACATTCATCATCAATCAGTTTCAGCACTCATTACTCACGGTTTGAATAATTTTTCATTTACACAACATCTTCTGTCACCTATGCCTTCTTTCTAATGGTTCCTTCTGATCCTTCACGAATTCTACTTCACCGTTCTTCTTCTAAAGACTCTTGCTGTAAAAAAGAACGTTATTGTTATAATTATTAGTATTCATTGGTACAATATGGTTTTAATAAATCTGCAAATTATTGCACAAAACCGGAAAAGATAATTCCTACCTTTGGCAATCCAAATCTGGCACGACCCTCAATCTACCCCGAACGACTTTGAATGACTTTTGCAAGTATGATTGAGTCCAAAAGGGCCATTGTCAATTTAATCCTTTGCCCAGTAAAGAACAACAATAATAATAATAGAAATTATATATATATATATATATATATATATATATATATATATATTATATATATATATATATATTTATATATATATATATATATAGAAGGATATCTATAGATATAAAAGAAAAGAATGGTTAAATCATATATACATGTGTGTATATATGTATACAAAAAATATAAATATTTAATATTAAATTTAAAAAAATATTTATCTATATATATATACATATATGTATACATACATATAGGGTCGCACCCTAAAGTGGTAGGACTGATTTTCTCTGGCGCGAACAGATCGGTGGAGTGGGATCTGTCTGGCAGGGTAAGGTGGAGGGGGCTCTTAGCAACAGACCAACACAATCTCAGTCGCCTGGGGGCTGTCGTTGAGAGAGGACACCGTTTTTAGTGAAGTAAGTTTTTTGTCCGCGTCGAAAAACAAAATGAATCTGAATTTAGAGCAACATTATTCCATGAAGTTTTGTGCAAAACTCGGGAAGACGGCAACTGAGACCCTCGATATGATCAAGCAGGCTTATGGGGACACTACCTTAAGCCGTTCCACAGTATTTGAGTGGCACAAGGTGATTAAAGAGGGTAGGGAGCTTGTTGAAGATGACCATCGCTCCAGACGGCCGTCGACGGCAAGAACCAAGTTGGGTCTGTCTGCATCCAACGTCCAACGCATTATTTCACAGGATTTGGCAATGCGCAAGGTGTGCGCCAAGATGGTGCCGAAAATACTGAGTGTCGACCAACAGCCAACGCGTGTGCACATTTCCAAAGAAGTGTTAGCCAATTTGCACCGAGATGAAAATTGTTTGGACAATGTGATAACTGGTGATGAAACATGGGTTTTTCAACATGACCCCGAAACGAAAAGACAATTCACGGAATGCCACACTTCTGCATTCCCAGGTCCAAAAAAGGCTCGCATGAGCAAATCAAAAATCAAACATTGTTGATTTTTTTTTTCGACCATCATGGAGTGGTTCACAAGGAGTTTGTCCCACCAGGGGAGACTGTGAATGCGAACTTTTACGTACAGGTGCTCACCCGCCTCCTAGAAGGCATGAGAAGAGTCTGACCGGCCATCGCAAACTGCTGGGTGCTTCATCATGACAACGCGCCGTGCCATGGCACGCTCGTCGTCAGACAGCTCCTGGCCAAATATGGCATTGCCACGTTGCCACACCCGCCCTATTCTCCAGATCTGGCACTAACAGACTTATTCTTCTTCCCCCTGATGAAAAGACAGCTCAAGGGACGACGTTTTGATTCGATAGAGGCCGTTCAAGAGGCTTCGACGGGGGTCATCAACAGCATCCCCAAAGAATATTTCCAGCGGGCATATGGGGAATGGGAGCAACGTTATACTAAGTGTGTAGCAGCTCAAGGAGCATACTTAGAAGATTATTAAGTTGATGTAAGTATATCGTCAATAAAATTCTTGTAAAAAAATCAGTCCTACCATTTTGGTAGGACTGATTTTATGAAAGGGTACAGGAGAGTCCAGAATTTAAGTGATGGCAGTAAAGTAAAATTCATTAGTGAGAGGAGCCATGCATTTTTGGACCAAATCCAAAAAATGCTAGGCTATCTCAGTACAAGTTCAGGACCGGTAAGTGACCAACTCTTCAATTTTGACAAAAACTTGATGCTCCAGATATGAGTGAGTCTAGATAAGAGGTTATCTAAGCAATGGCATTGACGAGGCTTATGGTGCTAGATTAATCCAACAACCATATAGCCTTCGACCCAGGAACCACCAAACTTGGTGAATTCCTTTAACCCTTTGCACTCGGGTGCTTTTTTCTTGATTGCCTTAGTCTCCTCGGGATTCAATTTTTTAAACATCCCAAATTAGCTAAGCATGGCACTAGAATGAAAAACTGGAGTTTCTTTTCATACAAACATATTTATTTGGAAATTTTGACATAATCTTTGATAACTTTATTGATAAACCATAATTAAAACTATAATTTTTCATGGTATGATATTTTTGGAAGGACTCACCAACATGAAGACCTGGTTTAAATTCACACGTCTCACAGATATATATCGTCTCTCTTCTTGCTCCTTTGATTTTTTGGTCAGAGCAAACCCCACAACCTTTGTTTTTTGTTAGGGTGAGGTGTGATTATATAGAGTTTTCCATCTAAACATTGCTCTATGTTTGTGGATGGTAATCTAACCCTGGACGTTCGTGTACCACCTCGGATTTCTTCAAAGAGATTGGGCATGAGTTTCCTAACAAATTTCACATGCGAGATCGGTTTTTCATTTTTTCTTTGCTGGCATTCTTTATACAATATAAAGGAATTTACAGCACTGACCTGAAGCCCCAGAAAAATAATTTACGCCACCATTTTAGAGTTTTCCTCACGAAAGAGCTGATTTCTAATTCTTTGGAATACTTATCCATCGTGAGGAGGGGAAAATCGTTCAGAATGAGCAACTGCTAGCTGGTAAAGCATTCGTCCAAAGGGAAAGCATCTGTTGCAAGAGATTCCACTGTCATTAGGGAAAACACCTGCGTTATGCTTCTAGAAACGTAGGTAAACCTCGGAGACAAAGATAAGGAGGGTTTTTTTACCACAGGAGGATGATGCAACCTCAAAAAAGCACGACTCCAGGGAAAGGCCTAAGGTTCATGTTTTACTATAAATATAATAGATAATATCTTGGACCCTCCTACTCAAGATTCCTGACTATGCAATAGATAGGAAAAGAGCAGGCAGAATGTTTGATGAGACAGCAGACACTAGGAAGAAAAGGAAATGAAAGAGTCAAAACTAGAAAGCAATGAACTACAAATGAAGGATCAGCTGACTGAGGTAACTTTACATTCTGGCGATCTTTTTTCAGGCACCGATAATCTTTAAAAGACATTGCTTTACATTTAGCTGACTTCCAAATAATAAAAAACAAACAATACAAATGAAAAAGAACTTACAACACAGTTAATAGATAACAAAAAACATCTCCGTAGGTGGTGGCATCCTTTGGGAGACGGCATTTATGTCGACGACGACATCATGGGTTGATACTATTCATTTATAAAACAAGTCATGCTATTACTTAAGCTTTAACTTTCCTTTTCCTTTCATGCAGATGATTACAAGAAAAGTTATTGGAAAAATAGACAAAAATCCCAATTCCCCTCGTGGTGCAACTCCGTGTTGAGTGTGGCTCGACATACGAGCTGCTGCCGTTGCTAATCGTGTCGAGTCATACTCGACATCCGAGTGCAAAAGGTTAATGTGTATTTCATTTTGTTTTCAGTTATATTCATTAGAAATTTATTTAGGGCCATTGACGTGTTGAAACCACATTTGAAGCCGTACTAAGAATCAAGGGCTAGGTTACTTATGCCCACTATTTCTTCGAGTTTGGTTCGAATTAATCTTTCAAAGAGTTTTCCCAACTCAGATAAAAGTGTTATGGGCTGGTAGGATTTTGGGTTAGAGGGATCCTTATCTCGTGCCTTTAGGATCGCTTCCAGCTTACCTACTTTCCATTTTTTGGGAAAGTATCTGAGAATTAGGAAGTCATTAGGAATGCGGGTTATTATCGGTGTAAGTATTTCGTCCGCCTTTTGAAGGATTATTCCGTGTATGCCGTCAGTTCCTAGAGCTTTATTTCTTTTTATTAATAGAATGTTTTCCTGGACGTCAATTTCTGTTATTTTGGTTTCAATGTTGGAGTTAGAGGTTTCGTTGTATCTTCTCTTTACATCCATGTGGTACTCTTTATCCAGAAGAAGTATTTCCAGTGTCCTTTCCATTGTTTCAGCAAGAAGTGGATTTATAAGGTCTGGTTTGAATATCGTTCCGAATGTGATGGGAGTTTTTAGCTTTTCAGCGAAAAGTTTGGAGGAAAAACCCCAGGCGTTTTCATTGAAATTTTTCTGTGAGAATTTCTCCCGGATTTTTGATTTTGCTTTATTGATTTCTTTCTTATAGGTTCGGAGGAGTGTTTGGTAGGTCCGTTTATGGTGCAACCGGTCTTCATTCTTACTATTCTGATATTTTCTTTGGAGGGCCTGGACTTCTTTTTCCATTTTTTGAAGATTTCCATTCCACCAGCATAAATGGTTTCGTTTCGTTTTCCACTATGAGACGCATTTTTCCAAAGTATCTTGGATTGCCGTACTTAGTACATCAATTCTCGTGTCGATATTTCGGCTAGTTGGTTCCCAAAGTAGCTTATTTACTTCCCAAGTTTTGTCCTTGATTTCCTAATTGAATTTCGTCCAGTTGACTCTGCCACAATTGAACCCTTTAAGGGAAGAGTAGTTTTCCATCTCATTGCTCCAGAGTGCATATGTGGTCAGTCTGTGGTCACTGTTTATTTCTCCAATCATTACTCTCCAGTTGGTGATTGATTTGAGGGATCTTTTGCTAGTAATCGTTAGGTCTATAAAAGATTCTCCATTTGGAGAAGAGAAGGTTGCAGGTAGGCCGATTTCATCATGAATGAATAAATCTTCATTCAAAATGTACTCTTCCATGGCTCGTCCTCGGTCATCTGTATATTGACTGAACCAAATTTCATTTTTGGCGTTTGAGTCGGTGCCAATCAGGCTTTCCTTCCCTTTCATTTCATTTGTAATTCTTTTTAAATCTTTGATGTTCTCGTCGATATTCCAACTTGGCCGGAAGTATGCACTTATTGTGATGATTGACTTCCTGCCGTGCCTGATTTTGATGGCTGATATATGTTCAGTGCAGAGGGGGGTCAATTCCAGGACTTCTACTTCTTCGTTCAGGATGATAATCCCGGCCAGAATTTTCCTTTCACTATTTAGAGGACAAAATCGAGTTTTGATCCCAAAGCCGGGAATTTTCCATTTTCTCGCATTCGGATTTAGTTTACAGTACGGTTCTTGTACAATTATAACATCCAGAGAAAGTTTTTCTGCGGCCTTGGCTTTGCAATTTGCTGTTCTCGAACCTTGAAGATTGATTTGGCCAATTCTTGGAAGTTTCTGACTTTTACCCATAGTTGATATTCTGAGTGAGTTGTTCTATTTTCCTCTTATGGGCAAAACATTCCAGCTCTCCGGCCTTATGGTTGTTCTCCTCGTGCTTGATTCTGGTACAGTTAACGCACTTCGGGGTGCTTTCAGTATTTGGGCAAGTTTTTGTTTCATGCTCCTCTGAACAATGGGCACAACATTGGTTCTGCGTACAATCGGTTTAAATGTGGCCGAAGCCTTGACAGCAGTAACACTTTGTGACCCGTATAAAGTCCCTAATTCTGCACGCATCATAGTCTAGGTAGACTTGTCCTGATTCTGCAAGTATTTTCCGTGATGCAGGGTCTACTTCTAAGACCCAGTGCACGTCCTCTGTTTCTGGGGCCAAATTTAATCGTAGCTTCTGGCTGCAGATTGTTTTGTAGGATCATGAATTTCTTAAGTTCTTCAGCCGTCCGTTTAGCTTTTACGGAGTACACGGCCATACCCGGATTTCTTTTTTCCGGCTTTCTGATTTCTAAGTCTATCTTCAGAACTTTGCTTTTCGCTAGTTTCTCAAAAATGTCTGGTTGGGCGGATTCAATTCGAATCCCATTGTTTCTAATTCGTTTGAGTTTCCTCACTCGAATCCCCAAAGTAGCCACATTTACGTTCTTTGTGATGGTAGTTCTGGTATTGTCGCTTGTTTGAATATCAGTGTTATTTTCATTTGGTAGATCATGACTGCGTGTACAGTCTGAGGTCTCAGTTGTTGTTTGAATCCTGGTATCCTGACTCGTGGTGTTGAGTCCTTAGCTGCAATTTGGGCAAAAGTTGGCGCTTGAGTCTTTTTAATTTCCGACTTCACAGCCTGTTGGATTGTCTCCATGAGATTTGTATTGAAATCCTCATTGTTCTGGTTTTGTTTTTCGACCAGTTTAAGTTTCGTGGCAATTTTTATAATGGTAGCTGTCACCGAGAAGAAGGTGGCGTGGATACCGTCAATTTCGGTCATCTTTTCTTCCTTTTTTGTGACAGTCAGTCTTTCGGCTTTTGCATTATTCTGAGTTAGAGAACTTAAATGCTTCTCAAACGTTTCTTGGAGCCCCTCCATTGGCTTGGTTAACTCCGAAGCATCCATTATTACTATTGCTTGTGATTCTGGGTTCGACCGGAATGGTACCGCGAGCGCCTTAGAATCACAGCCTTCCGAGGAGAATGAACTCAATCCCCTGGGAACTGGATTTAATTCCCACAGCCCTAATAGCCGCTCTTAGCCGGCAATTTCCGTTGCCCACCTGGGAGGCTAGTGGAGGCGGCGGCGGCGGGACTTCGATTTGAGGGAGCGGGGACAAAGGTTCCTGGTTACGCCCAGGTGCTAGCACGATCACACGATCGCTTTTTGCTCTTAGGCAAATCTCCCTCCAACAGTAGTTGGTGCGAGGTACCCGACACCTCGCCATTTACCAATCTGCTGGCCCATCCCGGGCTGTAGATAGGGACAGTGGGAATCTCGTTAATCCATTCATGCGCGTCACTAATTGGATGACGAAGAATTTGGCTATCAGATTAGCTCCTCAAAGGGTTTGGGTGCGTACACCCCCAGCTTATTTTCAGGAAATCTTCCCCCTGAATGGGCCTCATCATTTAGCCATGCCAGAAGAGTCACCCTATCCCCATCCTTACATTGCGCGTTTTGTCAGACGCGGTCCAGCTCCAATAACATGTCCACGATCCCAACAAAATGCGTGTCGTCAGTCTGGCCAGGGTTCTCTTTGACAGGCCCAGCACACTGAGCTCCACCGCCGATCGCCCTGACCACACTCCCCTCCAAGACACTGTACAAGCCGTGACGCTGATATCTTTCCGGGCCATACTCTACCGGTCCGATATCTGGGAAAGAAGGGTCTCATTGTTCCCATAGTACTCCACCTTTGTACCATGCACCTCGTCCAAAGGTCGGTTGTTCGACACGACCTGCACGTTGATCACCACTACCTTCCCGTCCTTGGCACAAATTAAGTCCCGTTTTCGGGGGCCCGCGTTCGAAGGGTACACCCGCTCCCGCTCTACCCTGAACCCTTTCCCCATCAAATTTCCCACAAGGAATCGGCATGCATCATTGTGCCTTTGGATGCGAAGGCCATGAGTGACAACCCTGAACCACGTGGCCCGCTGATCCTCGGATGTTACAGCCAGCACGACATCTCAGGTCTAGACCACCTTCACTTCTCCCCCTCGTGGTCGGCAGCGCATTGATGGGCACTTGATGAAAGCGGCAATACTCCCGCCCGGGGATACCTTCAGGGCGTGCCATCCAAGTGGTGGAGATTTCGGTGCGCTTACATTCATGCAGGTCTTCACAGTCAGCAAATCTAAGCAAAGTTTCACCAAATAGCTTCCTCGCTGCCTCCTTCGAGTGAGCTGGGACCCCTAGGTGGTCAAGGGTCTTAGAGGCCCAATGGAGCTGACGCTGGACCGCGAGCTATTCATACACCAGCCGGGCAACTGCACTCGAGCTAGACTGAAGACGGCCGAGGCGTTCCATTTTCCAGGCGGGCACCAGGGCTTCGAGGTTTGGGATACCCAACCCACCGTCCCGTATGGAAGCGTGGAAGTAACTCTGATGAGCGTCATGAGGAAAGTGTAACCATCGGCGAGCGGCCGCCCGGGAGGCAAGCTTGGTCTTGGTGACTTTTTACCGAGTACGAGACTGGAACAGCCTCAGCAGGATAAAGTCCCTGAGCATCTGAAACCATTGTTGGGGCTTCAGTGGGTCTTTACTCACTCTCTCAATTCCTTGAGAAAGTGCTGACCTCACATCTTTACAACTTGTCCCGTCTAGTTTGAGCCCCAGGTACTGCCACCCACCAATTGGCGATAGTGTGCCAATCTCTTCTCCTGAGAGGAGGCTGAAAGGCTGGTTCGTGACTACCTTCAGCCTCTTCCCTTTCCCGTCAGATACCTGGGAAAACGTTAAACTCTAAGATGGAGATAGAGTTAGACTCTGCATTTCTGACTCCCTCTCGAAACTGGCCAAGGCCCGCCACATTCCCGAACTGGTTTCCGATGCTAGGATGACATCGTCTGCGAAGGCGTTTGCATTAACGCGTTCACCCCCCAGACAATACCCAACCTTGTTCGGCACAGCTCGGAGCGTTCGGTCCATGACCCAGTTAAACAAGAAGGGACTTAGAGGGTCCCCCTGTCTGACCCCTCTCCGAACGGTAACTTCCTTTGTCGCGCCTTACCAGCTTAGGCGGGTTTTGAACGCAGAGGAGTAAAGCCTGACCTGCTCAGGTGGTAGACCTGCGGCTTGTGATACCTCACCAGCGGCGGCTATCACGGCAGGATGTGATACCGTGTTAAAAGCTTTGGCCATATCTAGGATGGCCAGATGTATTTGCCGCCGCCGTACTCTTTCATCTTGGACCAGACAGGAGAGGATAGCTGTATTATCAGCGACTCCATCCTGGGGCCCAAAGGCTCGCTGTCTCTGATCTACCCGGCGGGTGGACTGTAGCCTGCGCGCCAAGATCATATGCTGGATCCTCAGGATTACCGACGCGATAGAAATTGGCCGGTAATCGCCCGGCTCTGCCGGGTTTCACTCCTTTGGAATGAATACCGTTCGGGAGAGGGCCAGATCGGTAGGGGCCTCCATATATACAGGAAGACGTTGAAAAGGGCCGTGCGTAAGAGTCATGCGACCGCCCTCCACTGTCGCACCGTCGGGTCCAGGAGCTGACTGTTCTAAGGTCATTGGCCGTTACCTCCGAAGAAGTAATCTGGATGTCCCCGGTAAGCAAAGGTGAGGGCAGGTCTTCGCCCTTCGCCGCCGGTTGCTTTTCACGGACTGGGGAAATTACGCCAGTCCCAGGCTCCTCCATCAAGCCCGCCCAGAACTGGAACATCTCTCGAGAACAAAAGGAGTCCGGAGTCGTGGACTTGCCATCAAGGATTTTCCGGGCGGCTTTCCCTCGACATTTTTGAAACAGTCTGGACCCGCGCGTACCCGTTACGCCTGCTGATCATCCCACTCCATATTGGCATAGATTTCGTGGTATTTAATTGTCGAGAACGGCCTCTGTCTGTCCTGGGGAAGACCGTTGCCACCCAATCGGAGATTGACTTTTGCACGTCCTCCCCATCGAGAGACTTTTGGCAGATCTTGGCCAATTGTGCACTCTTTTTCTTGCTATCCTTGGAGAGCTTCGGAATCGAGTTCCTCAGCCACTCCTGTAGCTGGCAGTTACCCTTGGCTGACTTGGGTAACGACTCTCATTTCGTGGTCAGCGGAGTAAGAGCCTGAGGCAGTACCTACGGGCGAACGTTTATTAACTCACTAATTATCCCCCGGTATCCTGGGGTCCGACGCTTGGACTTGATCCCCTCCAGGGTCCACCCTGGGAATTCTCCCTGGAGGTAATTGTTAATAAATCGCCCTCCACTGATAACCCTCAATTCTCCGTTAGCGAGCAGACGTAACTCCTCCTCCCACCGAGGCTTCTTCCTGACAACCGAAATATTTCATCCGCAACATCAGGATGTGTTCTGCGGATGTGGACACCAAGTTGGGTTTTCGTAGTGAACGACACCCTGCAGGTTTCACAAACATGATCTTGAGGCTGGTCGTCAGATGGTTCAATAGGTATCTCTTCTGGAAGTATCATCACTGGGTCTCCCAGCCTCTCGCGAGAGCACGTTAGTCCGTCATCCGAGACCTGACGAGGGACGGCAGTATCAACGTTTTTCTTATGCATACCCACGTGAAGACACTGTGGGAGGTGGCAACCCCCTGAGGTTTATTGGCGCCCCTGGACTTTGCCACCGCCCCCCCGCCTCGCTTCACAGTCCGGCGGGGTTAGACGTTGCCCGACTCTCAGCACGAAGAGGTGCCAGGGTATTACGCACTTGGCTTTTCACGCCGAGGGATTCCTCCCCCGGAGTTTGGCCCTTAAGAGAGTGAGCGGCCTTGGCTTCGAAAAATGCTGTCCTCGAACCTTGAAGATTGATTCGGCCAATTCTTGGAAGTTTCTGACTTTTACCCATAGTTGATATTCTGAGTGAGTTTTTCTATTTTCCTCTTATTGGCAAAACATTCCGGATCTCCGGCCTTATGGTTTTTCTCCTCGTGCTTGATTCTGGTACAGTTACCGCACTTCGGGGTGCTTTTAGTATTTGGGCAAGTTTTTGTTTCATGCTCCTCTGAACAATGGGCACAACATTGGTTCTACGTACAATCGGTTGAAATGTGGCCGAAGCCTTGACAGCGGTAACACTTTGTCACCCGTATAAAGTCCCTAATGCTGCACGCATCGTAGTCTAGGTAGACTCGTCCTGATTCTGCAAGTATTTTCTGTGATGCAGGGTCTACTTCTAAGACCCAGTGCACGTCCTCGGTTTCTGGGTTTAATCGCTTGTTTGAATATCAGTGTTATTTTCATTTGGGTAGATCATGACTGCGTGTACAGTCTGAGGTCTCAGTTGTTGTTTGAATCCTGGTATCCTGACTCGTGGTGTTGAGTCCTTAGCTGCAATTTGGGCAAAAGTTGGCGCTTGAATCTTTTTAATTTCCGACTTCACAGTCTGTTGGATTGTCTCCATGAGATTTGTATTGAAATCCTCATTGTTCTGGTTTTGTTTTTTGACCAGTTTAAGTTTCGTGGAATTTTTATAATGGTAGCTGTCACCGAGAAGAAGGTGGCGTGGATACCGTCAATTTCGGTCATCATTTCTTCCTTTTTTGTGAGTCAGTCTTTCGGCTTTTGCAATATTTTGAGTTAGATAGCTTAAATGCTTCTCAAACGTTTCTTGGAGCCCGTCCATTTGCTCGGTTAACTCCGAAGCATCCATTATTACTATTGCTCGTGATTCTGGGTTCGACCGGAATGGTACCGGGAGCGCCTTAGAATCACAGCCTTCCAAGGAGAATGAACTCAATCCCCGGGGAACTGGATTTAATTCCCACAGCCGTAATAGCCACTCTTAGCCGGCAATTGCCGTTGCCCACCTGGGAGGCTTGTGGAGGCGGCGGCGGAACTTCGATTGGAGGGAGCGGGGACAGGTTCCTGGTTACGCCCAGGTGCTACCACGATCACACGATCGCTTTTTGCTCTTAGGCAAATCTACTTCCAACAGTAGTTGGTGCGAGGTACCCGACACCTCGCCATTTACCAATCTGCTGGCCCATCCCGGGCTGTAGATAGGGACAGTGGGAATCTTGTTAATCCATTCATGCGCATCACTAATTGGATGACGAGGCATTTGGCTACTCAGACCCGCTTTATACAGGAATGGACACAGTACCATCCAAAGCATATTTTCAGGTAGTGTTCCCCCTGAGTGGGTCATCATCATCGATACCGTGCCTCTGAATACTCAACCAATGCCCACCCTTTCCTCGGTTTCCCTCCGGAACGTCATTCACCGCCAAGCCCAAAATGACATCCATGAACCCTGTAGCGCCCTCGTAGTAATGCTTGCTGGGCACCCTTGGAGACCCCCAGTTTCCCGAGTTCCTCCGCAGATTTCCCAGACCAAACACCCCTCCATGACAACTTACAGGTAGTAGAGGTCACAGCGAAGCGCTCCATCCCCCAGCGTTCCGCTATGCGTGCCTTTAAGCTCTCATTGGCACCATAATACGATGCCTTTCAACGGTGTGACTCGTCGAGAGGCTCCAAATCAGTTACTACCTGAACGTCGACCATAACCACTTTGCCGTCCTTGGCGGCTATAATATCTGGCTTACGCCGGCCTTCATCTGACTGGTAAATTCCTTCCCTCTCCACTATATAGTTCCGCCCTTTCAAATTGTCCGCGAGAAAGCCGCATATGCCGTCATGCCTCCGCACTCTTAGGCCATGTGTTCGGAAGCACCCCTGAACCACATGACCCGCAGACTGAGATATTACAACCTGCGCGACACTTAGTGTCATTTCCATCCTCCCGCCATCCCCTGGTGGTTCTCATTTGCGTAGGCAATGCGTACCTCCGAACGAAAATCTTATGACTGAGCCTTCGTCCGCGCCCGCGCCATAATATAGACGTGCGACCAATATGGCCGGCATCTACATTATAGCGCAGGTACGGCCCAAGAGGGCTCGTCGGCCGGATTTTCGCACGTAGGCACCCAGGACCAGGTCACTAGTTGTGGCTGTACTTCTTTAATTAATTCAAAATACATTTTAAACAGTAGTGGCCGTGTACGAAACATGACAGAATTTCCTCGTTTAAGAGCGTATTACGCGGCTTGATTATCAATAGAAACATTAACGATTACATTATATAAATTTAGGTCATTAAGTAGTAAAATGCATTCCTGTAGGCCATACAAGGCTGCGTAGAGCTCGAGTTCATTGATGTGCCATCCCTCTGGGACGTTGAATGAGCGGGAAAGCTCCCACCTGGGAATGGCAACTCCTCCTTGCTGGGGTGTCGCGTCTGTATAGATTTTGATGGTCTCGGAGGGCTGTGGAAGATATACTTCTTTGGAGAAGATGTCCGTTCTTGCGAGCTCCTTCCAGGCGAAGTCTTCCTGGCGATATATTTGGGAGATCAGACATGATGGAATGCGTAGTACCCAGGCCACCCAGGCTAGGTAGCCCGCCGCTTTAGGGATATCTACTTGTCTAAGGCGTGCCAGGATAGGGATGAGAGCCAAGACCCGACGTACTGCTTTATCTGTAAGCTTTAGACTTTGGTTGACGGTGTCGATGTGAACTCCTAAGTATTTGATGGTGCGCGTGGGGATTAAGATTGACTTGGACATGTTTATTGTTACGTTAGGTGTCTCACTTAGGTATTGGGTGATCTGGAAGCCACACATTTTCTTGTTACTGTAAATTAACCAATCGTCGAGATACACGATAGAATGGACCTTGAATTTACTTTGCACTAGGGTCATTACCTCTGTTGCCCATCGTTGTAAGATAGCCGGGCTAAGGGGGTGTCCCATTGGGAGCCTTGTAAAGGCGTATTCCTTGCCTCTGTACTTGAGGCCGTAGAACTTCCATTGGCGAACGTGGACTTGAAGTTGATAGAAAGCGGAGGTTAAGTCTATTTTGATTAGCCAGACGTTGGGAGGGATAAGGGCCAGTGCTTTGGCCGTGCCGAGGAGGGAAAACTTGGGCTTTATATAGTGAGGAGTCCACGGACTCAGATCTTGTATAAAGCGGTAGTTCCCGTCTGGTTTAGGTATTGCGAAACACTTGAACAAACACTTCACTGGCCAAGGTACGAGGATACCGGCTTCCAGGAACTTGTTTACGAACTGGTCTAAGATTACACTTGGGCGTGTATGTAAGGTGAGGAACGGGGCTGCTCCCGGTTTCGGGAGGCTGGCACTAACCTTAGATATGACGGTATTGACGCGGCGTGGGTAGCTGAATGGAGCGATGGGCGCGACTTGGGGAATGTTTAGTTCTGCCGTGGCTTCTTTCTCTTCGTCGATCTCCGGATCGGGGATGCTGAGGGCGTCTTCCTCCGGGATGTTGGGGAGGGGTTGGGTGGTTCCTGGTTCTGGGATGGTGCACCACCGCCATGCGTCCGACTCGTTGTCTGGGTTGTCCTCGTTGTCGATGTCACAACCTGAGTCCTCGTCACCCGATGTCTCTGAGCGGACGGAGTCCTCGCTGGAGGATGTCTCCCAGGCAGCCGGATCGTCGGGTTCACCGGATGCAGCCCACCGCAGGAGCTGCTTGTCACCGGAGTCCACGGATGCTTCAGGCCGTTGGATGACGGGAACCTCGTTGCCCCCGCCCGCGTCCCCGTTGACGGGTGGAGGGTTGGTGAAAGGGCTGGTATTGCTGGCGGGGTGGCGGAGGCTGTGGTGCGGGTGGCTGAGACAGGGCAAATCCCGCTGGCAGGTGCAGAAGGTTGATTGGCACCTCGGCAGATAGGTGCAAAGCGTCCGTCCATCCTATGGTGGCAACGGCTAGCAGAGTCCGAGCCCTATTATATAAGGCCTTTTTCTGCATTTTGTCTAGGTTGTCCCAGCCTGCCGCCATTGTGAGCACGAGATTGATTTCATGGAGGTCACGTGCTTTGAGACGAGGACTGCACTTATTATTACTGAAGGATGTAAAAAGGCGTAGTACCTCTGCGTCATCTGGCGGGTCCATGCCTAGTTGTAGGTTTTGTGGAAGCAACGCAGAGAATGTTGGTGCGGCTCCGGCAATGGGGATTCCTCGCTGTGCCATGGCTTGGGTGAGCTGGAGCAGGTGCTGTGTTATTTCATTAAGCTGAGCCTGTAGTTCTGGGTTTGCAGGGGCTGAAGCCATACTGGATGGTGATGATAATTCAAATTCTTCGGTTACGGTTTCTTGGTGCTGGGTCAGGAATAGGTCCTCAGATACCGGGTCGCCTTGTGACCGTGTATGCATAGAGACTGCTGCTGCTGGCCCTGCGTACCTCCGAACAAAATCTTACGACTGAGCCTTCGTCCACGCCCACGCCATAATATAGACGTGCGACCCATATGGCCGGCATCTACATTATAGTGCAAGAACGGCCCGAGAGGGCTCGTCGGCTGGATTTTCGCACGTAGGCACCCAGGACCAGGTCACTAGTTGTGACTGTACTTCTTTAATTAATTCAAAATGCATTTTAAACAGTAGTGGCAGTGTACGAAACATGACAGAGTTTCCTCGTTTAAGTACTTGATTATCAATAGAAACATTAACAGCCTCGCGTTGAGCAATAGTGCAAATGCTTGCTTGATCCTGATACTCTGCATGTATAGGGACCGTGAAAGCACGGCCTATTGATTTATTAGGCTTGGAGTTTCCAGCAAGAGGTGTCAGAAGAGTTACCACAGGGATTATGGCTGGTGGTGGCCAAGCATTCATAGCGACATTGCTATAACATTCTTCGATATTGGCGCTTCCAATCATTGCCAAAGAGTTTGCCAAGACAAGTACCCATATTCGTCATCGGGAGCAACGGGAAGTTCTTTCCTGCATGAACGTTCCATTTCCATGGAATTATCTCGCAGGGCGGTAGGGTTTGGAACACGAAAAGCACCGCAGTGGCGGCGGTGCCCGTGATTTCCCGATGGCCAGTGAGGTGACGCCGGGTTGTACCGATCTACGTAGCCAGTCTTAAAGGGGAGAAGCCTCTAGTCGATATAATAATGTAGGTAAGGGAAGCAGGAAAATCGGATCCGTAACTTCAGGATAAGCATTGTCGCTGAGGGTCCAGGCATGTCGAGCTTGGTCAGGAAATGCTGATAGCTGACGTGCCAGGCCTGAAGAAGAATCAGTGTGTTCACTTGCCATGGATCCAAATTAGGGCCCGTGCCTTGGCCTCTTGCGGACCTTCCTTGCTGCAAGGACGGGCATGGCAACCCCAAGGTACGTCATTCGTGTGATTTGGGGCCATCGCCAGGTCTCCACTCATCAGTCGCCATTCGGTTGGCTCAGAACTGGCACGGACTGGGGGAATCCGACTGTCTCATTAAAATAAAGCATTGCGGGTTCCCAAGCGAATGTTGACGCAATGTGATTTCTGCCCAGCCTTTAAATGTCAAGGTGAAGAAATTCAAGCATGCACGGGTAAATGGCGGGAGTAACTATGATACTGTTAGAAGTGGTAGCTTACTCGTGGCAAGCGTCCACTCACTCCCGTAATACCCCCTACCTCCTCGTAGAGAGAGTCTGAAACGGTGGCTTCTCTGACGAATTTCTTAATTGAGGATCGCCGGGGGAGTAAGCGGCCAAATGCGGGGAGGGTTACAGGGCGTCCGGGTTGCCTCCCCGAACGTTTCTCTTCGGTTGCGTTTCGACAAAAACAAGAAAGTTGGTTCCTCCCTTCCGTATTCGGATAGCGGACCACGGCAATCTCCTGTGGAGAAAATGCAGGGGGTCCCAACAAGTTCAATGCCTTTGAACAGCACGTGTCTACCTCCTTCGACTCTGAATCATGTCTGTAAACTATGTAGCGTTTCCTTTACCACTACAACCGGCTTTGCAGTCCACACCAGGCGTAAACATCCCGTTCGGGCGGACGCTAAGATCTGAACCATTAGGAAAAAGCCCCTGTGGGAAACCAAAGATCTTAAGCTTCTTGCAGAAGCAGAGAAAAGAGCAATTGACCGCGGTATTCGATTTATCAATCAACCTCGCCCAAGAGTTCCCTGAGTGGACCTTGGAGCGAATCAAAAATAAGCGGAAGAAGCCCGAATACAAGGCTATCTTAGAAGAGCTCCCTCTTCTCTCCCTTCATCTCCCTAAACCGGCGAACAGCGAGAGCTAACACCCATGCAGCCTACAGGTGTTTGTCCCTTCCAGAAATGGCTGCGAGATGCTTGCTTGCGGCTCTCGAGGGATGAGGGCCCTTTGCCCCAGCAGCTAGCGAACATCTGCCAATCTGCTCTCGAGGGAAGGGACCGTCGGAACCTGGTATCTGATTGGGTGAAAGCAGTCTTTCCGTGCCCAAAGAAATCTTTTCCGATACGAAATAACATCACGAGATCTCCCCCTTTGGAAAGTTGGAAAATGCGAAGGCACAGACAGTATGCAGAAATTCATAACTTGTGGCGAAATAACACAAGGGCAGCAGACACATCCTTGATGGAAAGCCCAGTTTACTGGCCACTCGATTCTTGGGAGATGTTGGGATAATGGAATGACCTGATGCAGATGCCAGGTACTGGTAATCCCAGAGTTGGCAAACACCTACCAATGGCGGATCCTCCACTCATCTTGAAGCCCGTCACTGCAAAGGAGATGGTTGCAAACGAGGAAATGTTCTGCCCCTGGTCTGGGCGGTATTAAGGTGGACTAATGGAGAAAACTTTCACCAAATCTGCGCGCTACACTTTTTAATATCATGTTGCTGAAAGGAGAGATCCCTTCTGACTCAACTCTTAGCCGAACAGTCCTCATTCCAAAGTCTTAGGAACCAAAGGAACCTGGGGACTTGTGACCGCTCTCAGTAGTGTTCGTAGTGCTCCGGCAGATGAACAAGATCTTGGCCACCTGATTGATGAAGAACACCGATGGAGACCCTAGTCGGAGGGCTTTTGGCCCTGTGTACAGAGTGTGCGAGAATGTGGCACCACTTGATTCCTTTCACAGGTTACCCGATCGTGTTGGGCCCAGGTCCATCTGCCTATTTGGCATGTGTCTAAGTCATTTGTCACAGTAGACCATGATGCGATTCTGCATGTGGCACCCGAATATAACGGAAGAGCTGGGATACCACAAGCAATATTGAGGATCTACCACCGAGTAAGTACATGAATCGGGAGGCATGGGAAGACTAGGAATGTGGTACGTCGGAGAGGAGTCAGGCAAGAGGACCCATTTAGCCCCTTCTTGTGTAATCGGGACATCGACCGAGTACTCCATGCGATACCGAATGAGGTTGGATATCAGCCGGGCAATGTCAGGGTTAACGCCCTGGCTTTCGCGGTTCCTGAGAGGGATGCATAGCCCGGTTAGTGGACTACGTCCGGCGCAGTCAAGCCTCTCCAACCATCCAGAGAGTGAGAGTAAGTCCCTACTGAAGTCACAGCAGAGGCTTCACCTGGTGATGGTCTTTGTCACACCAAGATTGACTCACACCCAGGTCTCGGGGTAGGTTAACAAAGGGGGTCTTTATTGGCTATAGGATTTTCTTCCTTATGGCATCTTGTTCAACAGCCAATAGCTCCTTATCCTCTATTTAAAGGGGGTCTGGTTACATTGGATCGTCAACTTCGAGCTTTGGTATGGAAATGTCTAAACCTGCCGCATGATGTTACAAAGACGTATTTTCATGTTTCCCAAAGGGATGGTGGCCATGGTGTTCCCAATTAAAACCTGGATCCGACCTGGAAAACTTAACGCCTAAACCGCCATAACATCTCCAGGTGCGACGTCGCACCGGCGGCTTTCGAGTCTCCCGGTGTTCAACGCCAGCTTAAATGGGCCAACAAGATCTTGGCCCACCATAAGATCCCAGCCAGTATGAAGGATGTGGTGAGAAAGATGTTTGGTGAAAAATTACATTAATACGCCGATGTGAGGGGGTTAAGGGAGTGTTCTCGGACGACTCTCTCAACAAGCTGGATATCTGTGCACACACGGGGTATCCCCAGTCTTGACTTTAACCACTTTCACTAAGTCCCCATAAACGCACTGCCTACGCATATTAGAACCAGCAGTGGATGGCCAATTTGCTTTGATAGCCAATGCTAGCCATGCTTTGGTAGCCAATAACTATGAAACTACTAAACTAAGGGGCCAAGGAACCGACCAAGTTCAAATTATTGGAGAGCATTTGAATCCCATACACCTAACCCAACGTCACAGTCATGAGAGTCAGGATGCCTATAGTTAGGAGGCTGACGGGGATGCCTCGCTGCAGTTCAAACACCTCAACTAATCAGCCACGCGGGGGCAGTCCCCCAGGTGACCTGCCTTGCCTTCAGTATTGAAGATGGTTGAAATACCTTAAATTTAAGCAGGGAGGTACAGGGGGTTAAACCCCGGGCTTCAGAGGACTGCCACCCCCTCACACCATAAAAATCAAGCAATTGGGGGCCCCGGTGGGGTCCGACCGGCAGTCGCAGACTGTCGGTACTGAGGTGCTTAGCCAAATGGAGGGAAGGATTTGACTGACTAATGATGTGGTTCTAAGTTTTCAATACCAGTGCCCAGACTGACCCCCGAGCTCCGTCCGCTTAAAGATTGGAAACGGCGTTCACCGCAGGCAAAAACACCCTGATCAGGTCAATGCGAACATCTGCGTTGCTCAAAAAAGAAACACTTGAGCGAATAGCTGGAAGTACAGGAGTAAGTAGTAATAGTAGTTTTAATGGTTTCTAGGGTGCGTCGACAGCTATGGTCATTTTGCACCACTGTCATAACCTAAAACCTGTTCCTTTTCCATTAGTAATAATTAAATAAATAAATACGAATAAATATATAAATAAATAAAAAATTGTTAAAATCAAAAGGCATTAAATTATGAGCTCCAAAGCTAAAGATGCCTAATTAAACCAATTACCCTTAAAAAAGTTGACTCGATTTATAAACCCATTGTCATCCCCTAAAATATTACTTAAATCTTCAGCTTTATTAAGCATGTCTCTGGCACTTCGGTATTTTCTGCATTCAGTCAGGATGTTTTACTGTCAGGGGTTGGAGGCCCTCAGTGCAGCGGGGCTTTTTTTTACCTCCACAAAGAGGTACGAGTGAGGGCAGAGTGCCCTATTCTCAGGCGCGTAATCATGACCTCTTCCCTCCGAATGTTCCGGATGGAAGAGGACCATGGTGAAACGACCGGTTTTATTGCCCTGAGTTTATTATTTTGCAGAGACCACCAAGCCTCCTCCAGCTGAAGCAAAACCAAGTTACACAAGGCAACCTAACATCCTCCAAAGGAACCAAGGTGGTGTCGGTCCCGTGTTTGCGCAGGGCTGCTTTTGCTGCCTGGTGAACTTTTTTATTGCCTGTTATTCCAATGTGACCAGGAGTCCCTACAAAAGATACCCTGTTCCCCTTTACCGAAGGGAGAGGGTATAATGGATATAGGTTTGTACAGATGAGGAAAGAGCCATTGCTTTCTTTTATTTCTCCTAGGACCCTACCGGCCTCCCGTGTATGCAAAATCCAGAGCCGAAGAGGGATACTGCTCTCCGGTCCATACAACCCATCCAAAACCCTGCTGGTAACCAGAAAGATCACCCTCCAGGATCCTCTTCTCTCCCTTACTGGTCTTTAGGCACGGCAAACACCAGGGCAGATTGCAGGCCAGATGGTTTGGCCTCTCACATACATTGGATCCACAGCACGCTCCGGAAGCATCCCTTGTTGACTTGGGGTTTGTTTTGGAGGTTTTCTCCCCACCCTCCTCATACAACAAGCAGGGATACAGCGTGAGTATTCTTCATCCCCCAACCTACGGGGGGAAGGATGTCATACGCCTTCTGAGTACCATGACTATTTGCGTGATTGATCCATCCAACTGCTGTTGCCACCTTTACTATCAGCTGTAACATGCTGATTTTCTGACAGCTGTCACTGACAGCTGAACATTGCTAGTTTCTTTATATCCAGTTCTTTCACTATTGGTTTCAAAGAGATGGTTCCTATTTTGCAATAATTTCTTCTGTAAAAATTCCGTTCTTTAATTAGGCGTTCTGTAGCCTCGTCTATTTTCAAGGTATCTGGTCTCTTTTTTCCATTGGGATTGCTTCTTTCATTGCATTGTTGGGATCTGCAGCTAGTAATTTGGCCACATCATCTATTTCTTTCATTATTTCCACTGTATTCAATAAGTGCTTCTTGGTCAGCTCTTACAACATTTTCCAGAATAATCACCAATTTGCCAGTCCATAGCACCTTCTGGCCTCAGTCCCTGTTCATCATAGTGCAAAAGCTGGTGAGGGACTTCATTAACTCTCATGCTCATTTGTTTCGACCACAGTACCCTTTAAACTTCCCTTCACATTATTTACTTTCTTGGTAATCAGCAAGACTGTTTGCCTCATCCACATTCCATAAGTCAGGGGAGGCATTAGCTTCATTGTCCCTGCAGTAAATGCAAAATTTAGTTAGCCCGACCATCTGGCAATCATTACCTTCATCGTTTCAGCAATGCGGTACACAACCTTGAGCCATACCAGTATGCATTGTTTCCAGAAAAACCATATACATGCCACTCCATTACACCTTATGGTTGGTCTGACTTGGTCAGAGGTTTGGGCACATGAGGTTGTTTAGGGCTACCGACTGGTAGCCCTAAGCAACCTCAAATGCCCAAACCAGTTTTTTCATGGTTACCAGCACAGCAGTAACAATGCAGTTGACAACCTTAAGCCATGTCAATTATATAGCATTGATAACATTGTGGTTTCATATTTATGTATGGCATTATTGTAACTGGATGACTTGTTTCTATTAGTATGATATCGTCTGCATTATTAGTTACACCTTCAGATAATAATGATTGGTCAATTCCAGTTTCCTTTTCTATCACCATTTTTCACAGTCGATGTTGCTATCTTTTGGGACCTGTTTGTAAGTATATTTAGCTGGGAACAGCATTGACATTCATTAAAGATGACGGGAGCGCTTCCTTAAATTTTGTTATTACTAGACTTCTTGCTGGTTTCATAGCAGATCTAATCATAATGTCCTATTAGTCTCACTTTTTTAAATAACACAAAGGGGGAAGAGTACACATTTTAAATCTGAGCTCCTCTCACGACCCCCCCAACCGATCCTGCCTGGCAGGCAGACAGGGCACAGCTGGTCTGGGTCAAGGATCTTCCTTTCTTACTCTTTTTAGCCCTAATAAGTGGAACTCCCCTGTGGCCTTGGAAGTGCTAGGAGGTCCAAGCCCTCTTGCTCATGGGCAGAGTACGACCTTATGGGAACACAAAATGACACCACCTGGAGAGGAGGGTCTCTGTTAGCCTCCTCAACAGAGGCCTATCCGTTGTGACCTATCTTACATGAGAGACAGTCTATTGACATTTTGCACTGTTGTGCTATCTAAATCCTGTTTCCAACGATCGCTGTTCAGGCAGGCCATTTCACAATAGTCCAACCACAAATGTGAGAATGAGAGATTCTTGGCAAAGATATCAACCTACTTTTGGGGAGGATATTTTACAAACAAATGGAAAAAGAACCAGACCACCCTTTCCTAAACCTGCAGATCCTTTTGTACTGTAGTTTACTACAGCAATGGCTGATCATCATGGTGTTAATGCCTAATTGTCTCACAATGGCCCAACCCAACCACACATTTGAATTGGTTAGTTTACTATCAAATACTTGGTTAATTCTGCATTGCACTGATAGAAACAGCAAACACCGAAGGTTCAACAAATGGTATGGCTTTCACATTTGCCCATTTATGTTCTTTTTTGGTACCTCTGGCTGGAAACTATCCAAGCCAAAAGAATTGATACACTGTGCTTTCAACCTTTATGCGTACTGAGCAGAGATGTGAAGAATTTGCCACCCCATCCAATATCCTACTGCTGTGGTGTCCTCGGATTGCTTTGGATACTTAGGCTAGGACTTAGGCAGCTGAAAGACAATGCTGCACACTGAAGGTAGGACAGAATCCCGGCCCGGAAAATAGTCTCTCAATCCTGATAACTGGAAATGAGAGCACCATGATGCACACCTTTGCTGCACTAAGTAGGTGAGGAAAATACCAAAGCAGAGGTATTGCGCTATTGACTGAAGTCCGCAGAACTATAGCTCCCACTGACACAACACCTTGCATGTCCCCTTACAATGCCAGACTACATTCAAGCTCAAAAGGGTCATCATTCCCCACAAGTTCTTCGAAGCCTCATCCCTTGACTGGTTTTGCTAGTTTAAATAAACAAGTCAGTAAGGTGGTGAAGAAATTTCCCTATTTAAAACTTTATTGCAGATTCAATTATTGACTCCTTGTTGATACATTCACGCAGTTCCTGTTCTCGCACAATTCTTCTTGGTATTCTATTACCACTTATTCACATATATTTATTTTTTTGCTAATTTTTTCATACACTTAACACTTTACAGAAAGATACATATTTATCAATTGTACATTAAGTATGAATATAAAAGGAACTGAACAAATTTTAACAGCAAGGTTAAAAGTATTATAGTACATAGGCTCACCATGAATGAGTGAATTAGCCAAACTCGAGGAATGAGCCCAGCACACCTACTTACAGACAAGACGCCAGTCCTCACTAAACCAATCCAAGAGGGAAGGTCAAAGGTACCCTGATTCCCCATGCCTCCTGTCTGGCCGTATAACTCATTTTCGCAGGATTTTCTTTCAGCCTTCATGACTAATCCTCATGTACACCGTATCTTATGACTACCAGGCATCTTTTGACTGGTGGGTCTGCCTACTGCCAATCTACTAGGGATAGGGTAGGTACTAACCAAACTACGATCAAACATTGCCTGGTGCAACCCCAGGAAACCTTACACCTTTATCTTATGTGGTCTTTCTACCATCTTCAAACGGTCACTCCTACAGTTTCCCCAAGTCTCCTTACAGTGCCAGGCTGGAGTCAAGTCAAAATCAACAGGTTCTGCTTTCCCTGCTGATACTTCCATGCCCATTCTCTTGGATGCAGTTTTCCTAGATGGTGGACAAGTACAGTAATTATCGAATCAATTAAGTCTCATTCACTAGGGAATCTGGCATTTCTATGTTTATTCCGAAGATAATGGAACAAATTCCTTAGCCAATAATTATGCAATTGTTGGGGTACCTTTTCTTTTCAACATAACTACTTATCATTAAATGTTTTAATACAGATTGCTAAAATTAATATTTCACCAATAGCCTGTTTTTTTCTTAATACCAAAAGCAAAAAAATCATTTTCCGTGCATCAATTTATTTCTTTACGATCTGCATTATTCTTTATTTTGTTGTTTTAAAAATTTATATTTATCTAGCATAGCATTACTTTAATGTCCTTTTTCCTTCCATGATATTTAACTCATCCTTTGTGTTTTTCCTGACCAATTTCCTTCAATCTTTTATTCCTGTCATTTACTTAAGAAATCTTGACCTTTTGTTGGGAAGTTCCTATTTCTGCAAACTATCCCTGATTAAAGACTGGGGGGTGGATTAATATTTCTGGATGCCAAAATGGCAATATTACAGGGTTAGCAATTTCGTTTACATCTATGAAGCTTCTTGCTCCACCAGGTTGCTAAAATTGATAGTTTTTATGAGGGTATCAATCCTTGCGGGGAATATCTCAGGGAATATATTTAAGATTTCGCTTCATCTCAATTCTATCAATCATTCCCCCAATCAATTTTCATTACTTGGGTCCCAAGACATTGTTTTACTCTGGTAAGTTTCAATGAATACTACTCTAAATTGAATCCATTTTGTAGTGCCAATAATTTAGCTTTGCTATTGATTATTTAACTTTTATATATTATGGCCTATTTGCTATGTAATTACTCAGTGGCCATTAATCAATGTTTAATCATGAACATTACACCTCAAATTGTCCCATTTGTGCT
>NW_027286886.1:145000-197500 GCF_022747635.1 Hetaerina americana
TTGCTAAGTGAAGTGGAAATTCAGTGCGAAAGGTATGGGATGAGAATCAATATTAATAAAACAAAGGTTATGCGATTTTCTGGACAAAAAAGGCTAAGCTTAACATTAGAATATGAGGGCAAAAACCAGAGCAGGTAGAACAGTTTAAGTATCTCGGTAGTGTTTTGGACCAACACGGTCAAAGTAGTATGGACGTAATGAGAAGAATTGCACAAGGCAAAGAGGCTTCCACAAGGAGGAGGGAGTTGATGACGGGGACGTTGAGCAAGGATGTTAAGAAAAGACTCGTAAAAACTTTGATATGGAGCTTAGCTATGTAAAACATGGTCATTGAAGCAGGAGGATAGACGTAGACTGGAGGCTTTTGAAATGTGGGTGTGGAGAAGAATGGAGAAGGTGAAATGGACAGAGAAGAAAACAAATGAGGAAGTACTTGGTATGGTGGGCGAAGAGAGGGGTTTGTTGGGAGCAATCCTATGGAGGCAGGAAAAGTGGCTGAAGGTGTTATTGACCGGCAGGGGGATGTTAAAGACTAATTGAAGGGAGAATGTTAAGCAAACGAGGAAAGGGAAGGAACAGGATAGGGATGTTGGGCAGGATGCAGGGAGGAAGAAAGTACTCAGAGCTGAAGAGGGACCTGATGAAAATTAGGATGTTGTGTTTTGCTAGGGGTCACAAATCATTAAATTACTAATTATGTCCATCCAAAAATCTACCTTAACCAGTAGATTACCTAGTAAAAAATATAAATAATCATGCAAGCGTCTTTGTTATAGTGTAGCATACTTAATCCTCCCCAAGGCTTTCCATCACTCACTTTTCCAGATAGACTGAATGGACCGCAGTGCCTATTTAAACATAGCCACCTTCCTTTCCGTTTATTTAATTGGTTCCCCTGATATCTTTTCTGAGGTTTTCCATCCTCCGCTCCTTTGGATTGAATGCACTTTAGGGCCTGTAGTAGTAGGTTAATGTAAGTACCATAGGTTGACGTTGGTACCAGAGGAAATTAAACAAAATTAATCTGCTATCCTCTTATAATGCACTTTCAAAGCATAAAAGATTTCCAGCGAAGGAATAGTCACAAGGCCAATGAATCAGCTGTACACCATCTATTGTAACTGAATATCTAATTTCATCCCTTTGGTGCACAGTACACACGACCAAGCCATATTTTCATAATCTGAAGCGGTGGCAGTTTCACCTACATAAGAAAGATGATAGCATTGGGAATGCACATCGCATGCACGTCTGACTTGCACGGCTTTTACCCAAATCGCACAAAGGACATATTTCATTGACTTTATGGATGGGCTCTAATATATTAGTTTTGATTTTGTTCTGGTACTCTTCACATCAAGATCTTGTTCTGTTCCCATATTTATTGCTGATTTATGAGAAAACACGTATGGACCCCACAGTTCTGGTTCTCTTGCTGTTAGCCGACTGGCACCCTTAATGCTCTCAATTTACTCGGCCGTATTTCTTCCTTACTTAAGGTATTCCGCTTCTTTGAAAGTCTTGAATAAATTGAAATGCCTTGCATACTCTGTATCTGTGCTGCCACATGGATTGAATTAAGTGGATAAAAACTCCTGAAGTTGACCACGAATAGGCACCAATTATTTTGATGTTTATTGAACAGCATTATTATCATTTTGTCTTGGAAATTAAGCTTTGCGACTAAACCCTCAGAGGTAAAGTTCCCTCGTAGGTCACAACTGGAATTTTTGCAAGCGATAAAAATAATGCCTCTTGTTTGAAGTACATATTATCAGAAACTACGCCAATTTCATGAAAAGAAAGAAGCCAAGAAGTGGTGGGCTATATCTTCGTGGCCCAAGGTAAGTTAAGTAAACAAATGCACTTCAATGCAACAATTTCAGAGTGTAAAAATCATTCGCCTTGACTGGGATTCGAACCCAGATCCCTCAATATCCGGATCTGGGTTCGAATCCCAGTCAAGGCGAATGATTTTTACACTCTGAAATTGTTGCATTGAAATGCACATTAGCGGATGACTCCGTTAAAAGTTACTGTAGCAGTATCTCCCGCAGTTTCTTTGAAACAAATGCACCTCAATATGTAGTCAAAATTCATGCTAGATATTGAAAACCAAGAAGGCGGAATTCCCCTACGACATGAATATGCGACATTGGTCTCCGCCGATGAGGATAGAGGTAGAAAATATGACAACGTTACAGGCAGCGTGAGGGTGCCAGAAAGAGAGGCGAGGGATGAAAGGGGAAAAAGGAGATAACTTCAGGCGTCACTTTGTGGAAACGATACATATTGAAAAAGAAAACTTGGTTTTTCCACATAAAATATTTATTCACGACCTAGGTTTCGACGCTCAGCGTCATCTTCAGGTGAAATACAGGCCAAAATCTTTCTTTATATAACAGAAGGAATGGGGAGGTGGGGGGTGGGTGTATGGATGTAAGAAAGGAAGAGGAGATAATGGGGGAGGGAAAGGAGCGGGATTGGGGTATTACTGTGAAGGAGGAGTGAAGGTTAGCCTCCGGGGGGGGAGGGAGGGGTGGGGGAGGTTAAGGAAGCATGGTAGGGAAAGGGTTGCCTGGCGGGGGTCCGCCTTGGGGTTAGTGGAGATAGGACAAAGAGTTTGGGAGTTTAAGGTTGAGGAGGGGTGACCGGGAGTTACATAGCACGTCGTTCACTATATTACAGGTAGAATTCGCTCTTTCCAATATCTCCATATTTTCCAAAATGTCCAACCGGGGGCCTTTTCTTTCGAAATGGAGAAACTCCACGCTAAAATCACTTTTATGGTTCTGGTCAATCAAATGCTTGGCAAATTGAGATTTTCCATTACCATTCTTTAGGCAGGCCTGGTGCTCCTTCACTCGTTCTCGGAACTTCCTTCCCGTCTGGCCTACGTAGACGGCGGAGCATTCACAGGTTAGCTTGTACACTCCGCTCCTTTCCGATTTTGGGATTTCGTCTTTGTTATTAACGAGGATGTTTCGCAAGTTGCGTCTATTGTAAAAGGCTGGCTTTATCCGTTTTTTGGTAACACTTTAGCGACCGAGAGAGACAACTGTCCTAGGAAGGGAATGAGGGAAGGGAAGAAGGGAATTTCAATATGAAAGGGGAAACTTAAAAACAAACGAACTAGCACGTTTCCATTGGTATTAAGTCGGCGCAAAGTATCCCTCGAGGTACTGAATAACCTTCCTCTGGTTATCAAGATCATAGAAAAAATGTCAACCTTTAAATTCAAAGTGAGGGACTTTTTCATGCTACACTTATTCTACCCTAGTGATGAGTTTCTGAATATGTAACAATTTATAGTATTTTATGTTAAGATCTTTGACGTGCCGTATATCTTGGAACATGAATGTACCCAGATCCTCAGGCAAATAAATAAATAAATACTTAGATGGTTTCTAAGCAATTAGAGGACCTCCTCCCCGGGTGAGGTGATCAGCAATGACAGCACTTATCAGTGCAGTACAAAATTGCAATCACTGACACAACTCACAGGCCCTAATGACGAAGACTACTCAACTTAACGTACAGCAAATTGCCATAGAAACAGCCAGGCTCGTTAGTTGTTTACTTACATGGACAGGGGGCAGCAGCCACTCCAAACATCGTCCCCGTTCGTTAATGCAGACACGTAGTGCCGCTTAAAACACCAGATGTGCAGTTTATACACACGTGAGGAGCACATTTAAATTTACTTATTTCATCTTACTTCGGCTTTTTCCCACTAGCAGCAAATTCGCAGTGCATGGAGGTATTCACAGCAAGTTTTTTGCAAGGCAATATGAGAACCAAAAGTTGCGGTTCCTGAAATAAACCGGGGGAACCTGATTGAACTAAAAAATTGTGCACATAAACTATATATACAATTCACATGGAAACCGCAATTTATGAATATTAGTTGCAGAAACACTAAATTAACTTCACTGATCTAAACCTTTATGGAAAACAATAACCCTATGTGCAACAAACAATATCATGTTGGCAGGGAAACGCATGCGAAGCAGCGCAACATGAATCGTGGATTTAGACACATATTTAAGCTTTTTTGTTTATCAAGGAATTTTAATGAAATTAGGCCTGGTACAATAGAGTACACCAAAACAAATGTTTTTAAAATTAGGAGCTAATATCTTCAAACCGAACGGATATATCGGCCACTTCCGGTTCCGAACCTCGTGTTCCGGTTAAGTGAGGGAGGCAGGTCAGCACCAAATTCGAACAGAGAGGGACGAATTCACCATTGTTTATCACAGAAATAGTAGAAACTGCAAAATGGCGATTACTCATGTGAACCTAACAATCGGTTTTTAAGGGTGTTTAAATTTCATATTTCAGAGTAAAAACTATTGACACAATGGACACTAAAACTGCACGGTAGCACAAAAACATACGCGGGGACTAAAAGCGAGGGCACAAAACTGCACTGACGGTAGTTTCAGAGAAATCGAGGTGCCAAAATATTCCAAAATTGTGTCCTCAGTTTCGTGCAGGAAAATCGAAGTTTTAAATCATACATACTATATTACGTGACAATGGACTATTTCTGCCAGTTAAACACAGCAAGCTTCTTCCAAAGCATAAAAGAATTAATTTACTCATATGCACCACTCGCCAAATTTTGGAGAACTATTATAATACGCACTATTGCACTTACTGTGTAAAGTTTCGCAAACAATTCCCGTCAGATTGCCAAACGAGGTGTACCCTTAAAAACTGTCGACCCAACTTCGGGCCTATTTAGTGCCATCTATGAGCGGGGAATCAGAGCTAAGGGATGTAGACAGCCCTCCTAAATAAGGAGAGTGAGTGCTCAACCAATATCTCTCGTAACCAATGATAATCGCCCGGAGGCGGAGATGTTACTAAATTTAACTAAGATGTAGTAAGCATGTGGTTGTTGATAACGCTGGCGTCAATTTACCACGGTCTAGCACCAGATTCGCGCTTGAGTATATTTTTCGAATTTTACACCGTCCTCCATAGTGTATTAATTATTTGTTAATTTTTTTCACCAAAACGAAGCCCTGACATTAGGATGTGATTTGAGTTACGTTCGCCAGGGATAAAAACCTCAGCATTGTCCTTTACATTTTATGGAACGATGAAGAAACCACAAGTACAGTTTGAAACCGACAGATAATTAATTAAAAAATAGACCTCACAGCTATATGTTTATTTTTACAAAAATTCCTTATGGGCTATGATTTTTTTTAAGTGGATTAAAAATGATGAATGTAGTTTTCTCATTGTAGATGAATACCAAATTATCTTCGCCCCATTTATTCATACTACTACATGTTTTAGCTCCTTTGAGGAGGCTAGGTGAGTTGCATCATATGCATACATGTACAATGACCTATTAATAAAATAATTTGTGAGGTTCATGTATATGGAAGGGAAAGGAGGGTACCCAGAATAGATCCTTAAGGGACAACTCTTTCAATCATCTGAGATTAGAGATTGCAGATAATTTTGATTCGGCTGAGTATTATTGAACTCTTTTTGATCTTCCTGCGAGAAAATATTTTATCAATTAGTTGGTGAAAGAAGACAAAATAGTTATTTATAAAGGCTGATGTACACAAGCAACAATTTGATATTGTCTTTTTATTCATTATTTTCCTTCTTTTCCATTATTCACTGGACCCCTTTCTAAAGCATCTCTGTTAAAATCAGTGTGGCTTCAATTGACAAAAAAATATAATTATGTTTAGCTCATAATTTCAGGTATCAGGCATGACAATGAGAGGCACAGTTTTCTCTGCTGACTTCCTCAAGTGTGAGAATGCAATGAGGGTAGAGTGCACCCCAGGGAATGGCACTGTTGAGATCAATGTTGTTGAAAATGGCTCCTCCTATATAAACCAGGAGAATGTTATGGGGGTCACTGTTTATAAAAATAACTTGTTGAAGGATAATAGGATAATATTTTCTTGTGGATAACAGGTAATTATTCTTTTTTAAAGGACTAATATAATATAAGAGAGCTCAACAGTTCATTCTTTAGATGAAGAGTACTTGGAAACTACCTCCCCATGGAATACAATCTTGATGTATCGGAAGGCCTCGTGCATTATGATGGATGACCCCTAGAGCTGTGCTGGCAAGAGCAATGATATTTTCTCCTGGTAGGGTCACCAATAAAGGTAGTTCAAAGGTTAGGATCATGTCTGGTAGCGTTGGAAGCATAGATTCTGCAATTATCTTCTCATGAAATCCTCAGCACAGAAGAAAACCAAATAAGTTAGGATAGAAGCTTGGAATGTTAGAATGATATTGAGGGCAGGAAGAACTACAGATGATAAAGAGAAAGATGGAGAGAGGAAATATAGACATTTTGTCTTTTTGTGGTGAGATGGAAGGTCAGTGGAGATCATTAAAAAGCAAACAAAACTAAGGCATTCCACTAGGCAATCTTAGGGAGGATGAAGTGGATATGGTATATTATCAGTTAGAGAATATATTCGCAGATGTTCCTGGAGAAAAGCATTTGATAGTTACCATGGATTAGAACGTAGCAGCAGTCAAAGGAAGAACAGTTAATGAGGTGGGGGACTTAAGTTTAGGAACATGGACCGTGGGGAGGAAGCAATAGAGTTCTGCAAGAGATGGGATTAATCATCACTAACCCTTGGTTTAGACCTGACAAAAGGCATAGGTACACATGGTACAAATTGATCGTGGATTCAGGAAGATATGGATTAGGCTATATTATGATTTGCCTCATATTTAAAAAGAGCATGATTAATTAACATGCTAACCGTTTCCCTGGAGCAGATGCACACTCATACCATGATTTAGTAATAATTAAGTTAACCATTCAATTCAAAAAGATAAAACCTGGAAGATGGTTCAGGAAGGGGAGAAAGACAAAGGGTGAAATTGGTGCATCATACAATGAGGTTAAAACCCAGTAGGAAAGTAAGAAGGGAAAATCATTGCAAACAATCAAAAATAAGTCACGATGATATAAGTAGACTTAGAGAAAACCCAAGACTGATGGAATCAATGTGTAGAAGAACTGAATGGTAACTGGGACTACTTAAGGTTTAGGAAACAGTGAGAGGAACAGTTTTTATGGACTACGTCCATATTAAATAAATTTGTTATTTTCCGCAGACCTTACAGTAAAGCGCATTTCACCGCCCTCTGGCATCATCAGGTGATGTTTACCTGAAGATGCCACAAATCTGAGGAACGCATTGTGTTGTATATGTGTAATCAAGTTGCTGTTGTTTTGTACAAGGTTGGTAACATTGTCTCTTTTGGGCTGGCTTGAGCGATGTTTGTATGTGTTTGCTTTTGTTTTTGTAGAATAAAAGTAGGAAGTCGTTTTTTTTTAAACGTCACTTCCGGCCCCACGTTAAGTTGAACATGTCGTCTCAATAATTGCTAAAGATCCTAAATCCTGTTTCGTCACCACGCTGCAAGAAGATCAGAACAGGTTATGGGCCCAGAATGTGGAAATAGGAGTGTGAGATCAGTTTGCATGAGATAATTAGGTTCAATTAAACTGATTCCGGCCTTGTAGTCAACCGAGCTGTACTCGTAAATTGCTGCCTCGTGTTTGGATGACAAGTACAATGGAATCAAATGTCATCAACAACATCACGTACGGAGGTTCATTGCCTCAAATTGATAAATTGCGAGGATCGGTGAATTACGAGCAGTGGAAAATGGACGTGGAAATGTACTTGCTTCACGAAGACCTTTGGGACTACGTGGAGAGTGAAGTAGCAATGGACGCGTCAGCTCATGAACGAAAGCAGTCACAGCGAGCAAGGGCGAAAATATATTTGCTACTAGAACAAGGACCGAAAATGGAAGTCATGGAGTGCAAGACGGCCAAAGGTATGTGGGACAAGCTGCAGCACACCTATGAAGATAAGGGTGTGAACAGGCATGTCGCCCTTATAGACCAGCTGTTCGACATCAATTTGGGAACGTGCACAAATATGGAGGACTATGTTCAACGTTTCACAACAGTCGATGCGAAACTAAAAAGCATTGGCAAGAAGATTGACGACGAGCTGCTCGCGGTTTTGATGCTGCGGGGCCTGACGGTGGAGTACAGACCGTTTCGAATGGCTCTAGAGAATACAGTCACAGGGGTCATCAAGTCTGACCTAGTGAAGCAGAGGCTACTGCAGGAAGGGTACAAACGGGCCACAGATTCCAAGGAGCAACAGGTTGTATTCTATGCCAAGCGGAACCAGAGGCATCAGGGAGAGTGCTCATCGTCCTCGGAGCAGAGTTCGAGTACGTCCGGGGCCAGAGGTAAGCAGAACAAGAAGTCCACCTTCGATCCGAGAAAGGCCAGGTGCTTTAAGTGCGGAGTGATCGGGCACATCAAGAGCGATTGTCCCGAGGAAGGGGCAAAGGTGTCGTGCGGGAACAGCAAATCAAGTGGTGGTGCCAAGAAAGGGAATCCAGTTGCCTGGTTGACAGCCCTTCGTTGTGAAGTGGGGAGTCATAAATGGTACATTGATTCTGGGGCGAATTCCCATATGGCAAGAACTACGGAGTACTTTTCAGATTTTCGACCAGATGCAAGTGACGAAGTAACAGTTGCTAACCATGACAAAATCAAAGTGTCAGGTATTGGTAGTGCATCAATGGATTTGATTCAGGGAAGTACTGCCACCATATCAAATGTTAATTATGTGCCAGATCTTTCAACTAATTTGTTGTCTGTAAATAGGTTAGTGCAAAAGGGTACTGCTGTTTTATTTGATTCATCTGGGTGCAAACTATTTGATGCTGAAACTTTACATGTAAAGGGAGTCATTCAAGCCTCGGGAACAGAGGAGAATGGGTTGTACAGTCTAGATTTAAAACAGTGTACCTCAGGTGACAATGTTGTCAGGGAGGGTGCTGTGGGATTAGCTGCAACTACTGAAGGGAATCATTCTCAGCTATTATGGCACAGAAGGTTAGCGCACTTGGGGCATAAAAATATGCAGATATTAAGGGGGCGTGCCAGTGGTCTGGATTATCCATGTAATAAGCCTCTTCAACCGTGTGTGGCATGTGTAGAAGGAAAGCTTGTTAAAAAACCTTTCACTGTGGGACCGAGAACGGAAAGGGTGAGTGAAAAGCTGAGTTTGGTGCACTCAGACCTGTGTGGTCCAATGGACCCTCCTGGCAATAGGGGAGAATTGTACATGCTCACATTTATTGATGATTGCACTAGAAAAATTTTTGCCTTCTTCATTAAAGGCAAGGAAACACATGTTATCCTAGAATGTTTCGTAACCTTTAAGGCTAGGGTAGAAAATGAAACGGGGAACAGGATTAAGTGTTTGCGGACGGATAATGGTAGTGAGTACATGGGGCGGGCTCTGCAAGAAGAGCTTAGAGCAAAGGGAATAAAACATGAGACAACGATACCATATAATCCTGAGCAGAATGGGCTAGCTGAAAGGGCAAATCGCGTCATTATAGAGAGGGCTAGATGCATGTTATCCGAGTGCAAGTTACCTAAGAGCTATTGGGTTGAAGCATGTAAAACAGCTGTGTATTTAAAGAATAGAGTACCAGCTAAGGGAATTGGGAATGAATTACCTGAGGAGAGATGGACAGGTCATAAGGTTGACCTTAGTCATTTGAGGGTGTTTGGTTGTATTGCCTATGCTCATGTGGCCAAGGCCATGAGAAAAAAGCTAGATGCCACATCCAAACGGTATTACTTTGTCGGATATTGTGAGGAATCCAAAGGTTATCTCCTGGCGAATCCTGAAAACATTGGACGAGTAACAAAAGCGAGGGATGTAGTGTTTTTTGAGGACAGTTTCAGGGAAGAGCATTTAACTGGGAAAACATTGAGGAATACAATTATTCTGCCTGAACTTTTAGGGGGGGGCGTGTGTTTCACCTCCCAGCCCCAGACAGAGGTCAGCATAAATGATCAGGCTGAAACTAATGAAAACACTAGCACAAGTAGTGAGGGTAATAATGATACCTCAAACATTGAGACTGAAGGAAGTGGTCGTGTCTATTGTGGGCAAAATTCAAGCTCAGGTGATGATAGCCAGAGGGAGGAGAGTATTGATCCGGGAGAAAGTAGGTATCCTGTTAGGAATAGAATACCAAAGGAATTTCCAGATCATGTTTTATTTTTGGCATCAATTAATTCAGCCTGTAATCAACCAATGTCTTTGTACTGTGATCCTCAGACTGTTCAAGAAGCTTTGTCTTCAAATGGGGATGAATGGAGGAAGGCCATGCAGGAAGAATGGGAAGCTTTAGCAAGGAAGGGCGTCCTTTCTTTAGCTGATTTGCCTGAAAACAAAAAAGTTGTAAAATGTAAATGGGTTTTCAAGCGAAAGGTGAATGCAGCTGGGGAAATAGAGCGTTTCAAGGCAAGGCTGGTAGCAAAGGGTTATTCCCAGGAGTATGGTATTGATTACCATGAAACATTCTCTCCTGTAGTAAGTTATTCTGCCTTGAGATTGTTGATTGCATTGTCTGTGGAGCTAGATTTAAATATCACTCATCTAGATGTGACTGCAGCCTTCTTGAATGGTGATCTTAAAGAGTCAATTTACATTGAGCAGCCTGAAGGTTTTGTAATTGAAGGGGCGGAGAGTAAGGTGTATTTGCTGCATAAGGCAATATATGGTTTAAAACAAGCATCCAAGGCATGGTATGACAAATGTCGGAGTATTTTTAAAGGTCTTGGTTTCAAGAATTTGACAACAGAATCATGTATTTATGTTAAGGGTATTGGACTTGATATTTGTGTAATAGCTGTATATGTGGATGATTTTTTGGTGTTTTGTAAGAATGGTGACACTGTGAACAAGTTAGTTTCATCATTAAAAAAACATTTTGAGCTGAAAAATCTTGGAGAGGCCAAAAGTATTCTAGGGATGAGGTTAACTAGAACCAGTGAGGGAATTGAACTGGATCAGGAAGAGTACATCAAAAGCATGCTGGTTAAGTTTAACATGTCTGATGCTTGTGCAGCCTCTACACCCATGGAAGTTGGGTTGGATGTAGCTCCTGGAGATCCAGATAAATGTCCTGATGTACCTTATCAAGGATTAATTGGTTGTTTAATGTACGCAATGACCTGTACTAGGCCTGACATTGCTTTTGCTGTTTCAAAATTAAGTAAGTTTAATAATAGCTTTAATATGGAACATTGGAAGTTGGCAAAAAGGGTTTTGAGATATTTAAAGGGCACATCAACGTATCGCCTTGCCTACTCAAAATCTGGTGGGTTCCTTGAGGGCTATGCTGATGCAGATTTTGCCAGTGATAAGATTGATAGACTATCTCGTACAGGGTATGTTTTTAAATTTGCTAAAGGGGCTGTAGCATGGGAAAGTAAAAAACAATCCTGTGTGGCTTTATCCACAACGGAAGCAGAGTATGTCAGCCTAACTGCTTGTACCAAGAAAGCTATTATATTGTGTCGAATCCTGAGGGAAATTTTGAAACAGGATTGCAGAAAAATATTTGGCACAGAATCTGTGTGCATGTATAATGACAATCAGTCAGCAGTTAAGAATGCCAATTGTGTTGATGTAAAGGAAAGATCTAAGCATATAGATGTAAGGTTCCATTTTGTAAAAACAGCTGTGACAGATGGTAAAGTGTTTGTGAAATTTAAGTCAACACATGAGATGCCTGCAGATATGCTAACTAAAAGTTTATCTAAGAAAAAGCATTTTAACTGCATGAAGGATGTGAATGTCTGGGGCAACTAGATTAAGTGAGGGTGTTGTATATGTGTAATCAAGTTGCTGTTGTTTTGTACAAGGTTGGTAACATTGTCTCTTTTGGGCTGGCTTGAGCGATGTTTGTATGTGTTTGCTTTTGTTTTTGTAGAATAAAAGTAGGAAGTCGTTTTTTTTTAAACGTCACTTCCGGCCCCACGTTAAGTTGAACATGTCGTCTCAATAATTGCTAAAGATCCTAAATCCTGTTTCGTCACCACGCTGCAAGAAGATCACAACACATTGCAATGTAAAGTCTGCAGAAAATTAAAAACTCATTAATATGAACATCAAACAATTCCACAATGTGAAGCCTAAGATGTATAATGTATATTTATGGACCAATTTGTAGAAATTATCTAGGAGCAATATGGCTGGAAGGCTTCATCAGATCAGTGTTAATTCCTTTTCCAAAAAAGGAAAATTGGGCTCCACATAGGACCACAGAACAGAAGGTTTGATTTCACATACAGCTACAGTAGTTTTCAGGATCATAATTAAGAGGAAAGAGAACGAGGCAATGGAATACTAAGGAGATAATTAATTTGAGCTCAGGAAAGGGAGAGGCATGAGTGATGCCATTGAAGTTATGAGGTCACTAAAAGAGAGGAACATAGAATACAATCAGAATGAATTTGTCTGTTTTGCAGATTTTTAAAAGGCATTAAAGAGTGAAGTGAGGAAAGTTGATGAATATATTGCAGAAAATAGGAGTTGAGTGCAGGGATACAGGAGGATAATCTGCAATCTGTACATGGCCATAAGAAGAGAATTAAGACAGGAATGTCCATGATAACTTATACTTTTCAAGTTATATAGGTATTCCTGCATGTCAAGGAAATGATCAAAGGGGCAGGGGAAGAATAAGAGATGGGAATTAAAGTCCATGGGTAATTCATGAAATAAGTTAGGTTTGCTGATAATCAATCTTTAGTTGTCTGTTGGTCAAGGGCTTGCAAACATTGCTAAAAGAATTGGAAATTCAGTGTGATAGTTATGGGATGAGAATAAATATGATGTTTTCCAGAAAAAGAAATGCTAAGTTAAACATTAAAATAGGAGGGAAAAAACTAGCCAGGGCAAGATTTGTTTAGTGTATTGAAAAGTCAATGCAATTGATATGGCATGAGAATAAATGGAAATAAAATGAAGCTAAGGTGGTTTTTCAGAAAGAGAGGTAAAGTTAAATATCAAAAAAGGATTTCACACACTAGAGAAGGTGGAACAGGTTACTTATGGAGGAAGTGTTCTGGATCAAAACAGTCAAAGTATTAGGGACATAAAAAGGAGAACTGTGTTAGGCAAACAAACTTTTCAAAGAATGGGATAGAATAAATGACGGGGTCGTTGATTATGGATGTTAAATAAGGATTGCCAAAACCTTATATGGAACATGAGTTTGACTAGCATGGAAACATGGTCATTGAAGCAGGATGATAGGCAGAGATTTTGAAAAGTGGATACAAAGAAGGATGGGAAAGGTAACTTGGACTGAAAGGAAAACAAATGAGGAAATGCTGGGCGGGGGAGCAGAGAGGATTGCTGAAAGAAATGAAGCAGTGAAGATGCATGCAGAGCGTTTTGATTTGAAATGAAATGTTAAAAACTTTGATAGAGGGGAGGATGTTGGGCAAATGAGGAAGAGCCAGGAAGAGGATAGACATGTAAAGGGAATCATCATTGTACCCTATAGTAGCTTGTGTCCATGCTTAAACCTACCTTAATGGGTAGGTTAGCGATAATACAAGGTGTGTACAAAAATAAATGAGACTGGTATTCCTACACATAAACTGCTTGATGGATCACAATCAGTGAGAAGTTGCCTTCTAGCGGGATATAGGGGAAGTGAAACATCGCCTTGCTCATGGCTCTATCTCGACTTATCTCTGCACAACTGCAATTCTTGTCTGAGCTTGTAAACACTTGTTTCATAAATTCTTGTGCCGGGAGAGTGAAGGTGACAAGCAGTGCATGTGGATTGAATTTTGCTTTAACCTCAGGAAAAGTGCAACTGAAGCTTATGCAATGATTCAAGAGACATTCAGCAATGAATCTTTTAGTCTGGCACCTTATCTCCGTTGGTACAATGGCTTGTAGTCTGGACGAACCATGACTAATGAAGAACCAAAAAGTGGATGGCCATCGATGTCAACAGATGATGCCCACATCATCATTGTAAATGATTGAGTGTGTGCAAATGGTAGATTAACTATCAGGGTGATTTACAATGAAGTTGGCATAAGTGTTGAATAATGTTCCACAATTTTGACAGAAATTTTGTCCCTGCAGCTTGTCACATCCAAATTTGTGCCGCAAGTGTTAATGGATGATCTGAGGCAAAAGTGTCTTGACGTCAGCCATGAACTGCTTGATCATGCAAAGTACAGCTGAAACCTTTTAAAAACAATCGTCACAGGCGACAAAACCTGGTTTTATGGCTATGAAATAGAAACGAGGCCCAGTCATCACAGTGGAAGGAGCCATCATCCTCTTGACACTAAAAGCTTGAATATTGTCATAGAATTTGAAGGTGATGTTGATATTTTTCTACAATGGGGAGGGATTTTTCATTATGAATGAGACCCCAAAGGACAAGCAGTGAATGGGCAGCACTATGAATAGGTTGTGAGAAGGTTAAGACATGCCAAGTTGCAGAAGAGACTTCAAATGTGAAAAAACAAGTCTTTGTGCTTCCATCACAACAATGTTCCAGTGAACAGATCATTGATTGCTTCTTAGTTTTTGGTAAAAAACAGCACACCAGTAATCCAGCAACCCCACTCTCCGGATTTGGCTCCGGCAGACTTTTTCCCAATTCCTAAGTTAAAATCCACCTTGAAAGGATACCGATTAGAAACTATTGAAGACATCAAACAACATTGTACAAGTAGACGTCAAGGCTATCCCAAAAGAAGCATTCCAGGTGGCATTTGAAAGCTGGAAAAAGTTGTAAGCTCTTTACTGGTAGCCAAGGACAGCATTTTTAAGGCGATAAGAATGAAGGATTTTTACCATGTTACATCAGAAATAGTGTAATCTATTAAGTATGACAAGCTTGGTTTAAGGGTAACTAATAAAATCAATCATTTATTCAAACAGTCTAATCTCTTTTTACAGACATTGCAATAACTGGGAAACTGATAGGAAAGATAAATAAAGCCATGATTTTAAATCGAAATTTCCATTATATCTAATTTAGCTATACTAGAGCAACAAGCACATCCATTCCTGTATATAATAAACCAGAGCTCAGCATTTTCTATCCTAGTTGACCAATCGGTTTAAAAATAAGCTCAGGAATATAAGAAATGATGAAAAAACAGAATTAGACTCCAAAACTGACCGATGTAGGTACACTTCTCTTCTTGCAAAGTTCATGATCACAGCCAAAATAAGATCAAGTATTAGAGGAATGTGAATAAAACAATTTTTAATGTGGAATTCATGCTATGAATACATGGCTTTCCCGTGGATTTAAATAATGAAGGGCCTAAAAACCCTTTGACTCACTCTGTGTCAGCTCATGTGGTATAATGTGCATGCAAAAGTTATGTAAGAGTCACAGAAGGGTTCTCTCGAGTTTATTTAGATGCTTGCCATGATAGATAATTTGTCAAAAATATTTTTGAAAGTTTATTTAATGATTTCTTTTTATATAAAATTTATTATCTCAATGATCAGTCTTTCAGAAATCCTCTACTCGTTTAAACATAAAATTTTGTTGCATTATAAATGCTGTTGATCAAAAATTTGGTAGAAATATTTCTGAAACTCCAGCTTTTATGTGAATTACCAGTTCTTTTGGATTTCCAGATGACCATAAGAAACTTATATCTCTGAATGGAAATAATTATTTTAGATAAAATGTAGAAAAGGTTCTAAACACTTACCCAAGAACGCCTTATTGTCTGGCAACATGCTTATCCTTGGACTGAACTAAGGTGTGTACTAATTATTTTCTGGTTTTATCAATTGACACAATTCAATGTGTGGTTGCACGTGCTATGTTATTATTATTTGTGAGGTGGTAAGATTTGCCATTCCAAATATTGCCTTGGAATTCAGGTTCTGTTATCATGTATTATCATGAAGATCCAGAAAACCTTTTGAATTTGGATTTGCAAAAATAGAATTGGTTTCCCTCTGTTGCAAAGTAGCCTGTGCTCAAAATTGATGTTGGGGAGAGTTCATCAGGGCCACTGCTGGCTGTTCGATACCCCTTAAATGTCCATCTGATTGAATGGTCATGTACTATTGATGATGTTATCAATGGTAGAGTAAATATTTTGATCATTTTCAGCATACCATTTGCTTCATAAGAGCAATTAAAATCTTGAACCTGTTACTGAGGCAACTTCCTTGTGTGGTTTGTTAGTCAAATTTATTATGACCAATGTTACATTGGCCAAAATGTTTATGTGAGTCAATTTAATGATTATTGTTTCTCTAGAGATGTATCATGACTTCCATTGGTATAATAAAATATTTTAATATTTATCAATATATGGGCTCCTAGGTTTATGCAGTTTAGTTTATGTATCTTCATTCAGAAATTGTTTCAAGTCTCTCTGTAGAAGTATTCATCTTTGTAAAATTTTGTGTTGTTACAACAATAGTCTTGAGAGACCTGGAAGCACTTGTATTGTTGACTAGTCACCCTGGGGTACCCCGTTCTCCTGTGTAAAAGTTTGGGATAAGTGCTTCCCAGTCCTTACTTTAAAAAGGCGGTTTGTTAAAAAATTTCTGATAAATAGGGCCATGTTGCCTCTAAATCCGTACTTGTGCAACGTGTTGAGGATTCTCCCTCGCCACACACTATCATAGGCCTTCTCCAGGTCGAAGAAGACTGCTATGACATGTTGACACTGGAGAAAGGCTTCCTGGATGAAGTTCTCAGTGCGTACCAGATGGTCTGTCGTGGACCTGCCACGCCGAAAGCCGCACTGAGCGTCGGAGAGCAGGTGTCGACTCTCCAAGACCCACATGAGACGTCGGTTTACCATCCGTTCCATCACCTTGCACAGGCAGCTGGTGAAAGATATGGGACGGTAGTTATTCAGGTCATTTTTGTCCTTGCCCTGTTTTGGGATTGGTATCACGATGGACTCTCGCCAGGCATTTGGAAAACTGCCCTCGTTCCAAAGTTGGTTGAGGGTATTTAGGACCTCCCCAATCGCAGTTTCCGGAATGTTCCGGAGAAAAGCGTTGTGGATTTCGTCCGCCCCTGGCGAGGTGTTATGGGAGTCTTCGATGGCGGATTTAAGCTCCCAGGGCCTGAAAGGCTCATCGTAATATTCCCGGGTAGGACCTGCACCAAAATTGAGAGGGACTCTCTCGCATCGCCTCTTCATGTTCGCAAAGTACGCGGCATAGCCCTCGTCACTGCTATTGGCCGCGAACTGACTGGCAAATATGTTGCTTATTTCGGCAGGTGAAGTAACCACCCGGCCAGCAAAAAGCAGTGGCGAGATGACAAATGAGCCCTTGGACCCGGAGATTTTCTTAACTTTGTCCCATACCTGACCAAGTGGCGTGCGATGGTTGATGGTAGTGACGAATTCTATCCAGGAAGCCCTCTTGGCCTCCTTGACGGCCCTTCGAGCTGGCGCTCTCAGGCGGCGGTACGCTGCCAGATTAGGGTCCGTGGGGTATTTTTTAAAAATATTCAGCGCTTTTTTCCTTGCCCATATCGCCCTGTCGCATTCCCCGTTCCACCAAGGGACAGGAGCTCGATTAAGATTCCCGGACGTATGAGGGATACTTTTGGTAGCTGCCGCCAAGAGCGTTGAACTTAGCTTCTCGACGTTGTGCAAAGCATCGAAACTAGCGTCGTGTTTATATGTAAACGTACGCTTGAAAAGCGGCCAGTCCCCACGGTTAATACCCCACTTTTCCGGAGGTTTTGAAATGTTGGGCTAAGAGTCTTCTTTAACGAGAAGAAGAGGAAAATAGTCACTCCCACAGAGATCGTTGTGGGTGGACATTTTTAGCTTTGGGGCTAGACTTCTCGAGCATAGACAAAGATCTATTGCTGAGAATTCCCCATTGAAGCTGTTAAAGCGGGTTTTTTCGCCGCTATTTAATAAAAACAGGTTAAAATCCTCAATAAAGTTGGATAAGATTCGACCTCTCCTATTACTTTGGGTTTCTGGCCGTCCCCAGAGAGGATCATGGGCATTAAAATCTCCCATCAAAATGAACGGCTGAGGAAGCTGGCGGACAAGGGCTTCATGGGTCAGGCGGGTCACCGGTGCACCCTCTGGCAGATACACGTTACATAACGTCATCCTCTCAGGGGTGTGCACCGTGACAGCGACGGCCTGGAATGGAGAGTTCAGTTGGACTCGGGAGGTGTAAAGGGCCTCTCGGGTCGCAACTGCTACTCCCCCTTGGGCTCGTCTGCCACTTAGGTCATCCGTTCTGAAAACAGTGAACCTCTTCAGAATACCCTTATCTTCAGCCTTAAAATGGGTCTCTTGGAGACAAATACAAGAGGGTTTTAAGTCTTGGATTAAAATGGCCAGCTCCTCCTTGTGCCGATAAGAGCAATTGCAGTTCCACTGCAATATGGAACACATTTAAAGTTCTAAATTAAAATGAATAAGTAAATAAATAAATAAGTACGTTGATTAAAAAGGGAGATGACCAACTCTATTGAGGTATCGCTTGAAGCGATTTTTCCTCTTCCACTCGGTTGCGAAGACCTCAGTATCAGAGATACTCTGGTCCTCTTCAGTTACCTCCGGCCTCTTTGGCTTGACTGGAGGCGGCGGGGAAGGTGTATTCTCGCGCCCTTTTGGCGTGTTCCCCTTGGTGGTTTTTTGTGGGCTCTTCTTTGAAGGGCCCACATGAGTAGGTGGTTCCTTGTCCACCTTACTCTTTCCATCCTTCACCCTTATGGGTTTAGGCACTTGCGTGTAGTCAATTGAGGATTCTTTGGGGATCTCTGTTTGCGTGGCGATGGTACACTTTACACATGGCGTGGTTGCAACGAAAGCAAAGGACCGGGAGAAAGTTGTATGTTGTAACTGTATTTTCTCCTCGCTTCCGCATATGGGATTTTTTCCAGCGTTTTTATTTCCATGACTTTCCTCTCTTCTTTCATCTTCGGGCAATCACGAGATTACACTGGGTGTGTACCCTCGCAATTGACACAAAGAGGTTCCGAAGAGCACTCTTTATCCTCGTGCGCGTCTTTGCCACAGCGCGGGCTGGTGGCCTTGCCCTCGCAGCGCGACGCGACATGGCCGAACCGTTGGCATTTGAAACAACGCACGGGATTTGGGATGAATGGCCTCACTGGTACCGATTCATAGCTCACAAACACCTTGTCGGGTAGTCTATCACGCGCAAACGTCAAGATCACGGAGGTGCTGTTCACGTTTTCTCCGTTGCGCCTCGTGGTGATCAGTCACTCCCTGAGAGAACATTTCTCTCTTGATTTCTTCCATGTCCACGTATAGGTGGTCGTAGTGACTGATGACTCCCCGACAGGTGTTAAGAGTGCGGTGCACCTCCACCTTTATCGGATGTCATGGAGCATTCCCATAGCTAGCAGTTTTTCGCTCTGTGCATCGTTCAGGATCTCTATAAGTAGTGTACCATCCCTGAGCTTCTTCACGCTCTTTGGGTCGCCAGGTACAATCTGTGTTAACACTCTGCGAATTAAGAAAGGAGAAACCTTTTCAAGGTCTCACCTTCCTGTATGCACGACATAATCAAATAGCGCTTACATGCGCCAATACACTTTTCTCCCCCGCCGGTGTCCGGACGGGATCTTTTTAGTGGTGGAAAGGGTTTTTCTTCCATAATAATAAATGATTCGTCCCTCGGCCTCCCCATCCGCCACGGAGTCACACATTTGGGACGCCACTCCGCCAAACCGGAGCGGTCGCCAGGGCTAACTCGATGGATATAGGTCTTCAGGAGTGGTTGTCTGTTTCGGGGTGAATCTTCGGTGCAAGGGCCCACCAAAACCCTCACATCTCCGACCTCCCTACGCAGACCCCCACAACCTTAGCACTCGCCACCGGAGCGAAAACGCGACGGAAGCCGATTGACCGGGAGTGGCTTGCTCCCGGCCTCCCGTTTACACGAAATCCGGGGCCGAAGAGGGGTATCACTCCCCGGTCCATACAGGGCATCCGACACCCTGCTGGGAACCAGAAAGCTCACCCTCCAGGATTCCCTTCTCTCCCTTACGGGTCTCCAGGCACGGCAAACACCTGGGCGGATCGCTGGCCAGATGGTATTGCCGCTCACAGACAGTGGATCCACAGCACTGTCCGGACGCATCCCTTGCTGGCTTGGGGTTTGTTTTCGGGGTTTTCTCCCCGCCCTTTTAGTCGCCTCTTACGACAAGCAGGGATACTGCGGGAGTATTCTCTATCCCCCTACCCGCGGGGGGGCTGAAGTTGACAAGAAAAAAATAATGGGACGAGATCTAATGACTTTGAAATTTGTCAAAATAATAAGTATTTATCTAACAGTAAAAATTTAAATATCGGGATATCTTATGGTACATTTTTGAGCCATACTCTTCCTTATGTACATAATATGCTGTGCCTGATTACATTAGCTTTATCAGTGGTGTTAATGTAATTGATTTTGTTGATGCTACTAATATACAGTTACCTGGTAATACCTTTAACAGTATGATATATAAAAGTAAACCATCTATGGAGCAAAAAGCACTTTGGTATATAGATGAATATATTGGCATCATTGCAGAAAAGTCACTAATGATAGATTGTTCAATTAAATCAAAATATAATAGTTTATTTCCTCAAAAAACAGCAGTTTATTACGTAAGGTCTTCATAGAAAATTCTTGGGATTATATTTAGATTTGAATGTCAACAGCGGGAAAGTTGCTCATAATTTAGCCAATAAATTTAGTACACTTTAAGTCTAAATGTTTAAATGACTGTAGGAAGGGAAGAGAGAAACTTGGTGTCAGTAAAAGGCTACTCTTTATGAAAGGCACAAAGGGGCCCACAGCCTAACGTCCCATCTGCTGGTCGATGCCCTTGCTTAAAGTGTTCTCCACAAAGCACCTCAAGTAGGGATCAGGATACTGCTGAAAAGGATCTGCCATCTAAAAGAACAAACCCATTGCCCTCTCCGTGGGAAGCCAGTATAATAGCCACCACACTATTCGGATCCCCTAAAAGCAAACTGTTAATTAAGATTTTCCATTTATCCTGCTTTGGTAAATGCACAACATACTTATAATATTTGGCAGAATTAATGAATGTGCTACAAAAGACCCTGTCCGTGGACTATAACCTTCATGTGGTTGAGGTTGTCTCAAAAGGCATCCGACTACAGTGGGGGAGCATTGAATCAATAGAATCATGGTTCCACTCTAAAAACACCACTGATGGAAGCAAAGGGAAATCCCCTCAATCATAAATCACAAGATTTTTTATGATAGACAGTATAGAGAGCATCAGTCCTGGCAACTAAAGGACTGGGCCCGATCTGCCATGTGTCATGCCCGCCAGTGGAAGTAGCAAGGCATTGACTTATTCTCACAATATCCTGTGAAAGCAAAAGCGACAGTAGCTACTTAGAAGAGGATGGAATAATTATTTATTCCAAGACCACTTAAAAACGATAATGGCAATGCTTTAACAAATACTGGACACAGTCTAATTATCCCAAGGCAGGATGAATGCCACAATGGAAATGACTCCTAACAAATATGGTATTCTGCAGAGTCAGCTGTGTTATGCCTGACAGTGATGGAAGCAAGGCTTCCACAGTCCTTGCATCATAAAATACTTGCAAACGAAAGTGACAGTAGCATCAAAGGAGAGAACAAAGGAATTAAGAATAGGAGCTTTGAATGTAGAGATGATGTCTAGGGCAGAAAAATTAGAGAATATAAAGTGAGAGATGGAGAGAGAAAATGCAGATGTTTTAGGTCAAATGGAAGGATAGCAGGGATTATTGAAGTGATAGTTGTAGAGTAATATAGAGCAGTGGGATCGAAGTCATGTGAGTTAAAAGGGAAGTCTTGTTAGTTAGGTAGAAGTGTAATTAGTGCAGAGCAAGCAACTGAGAGAAAGTTATTAGTAAAATTAAAAGAGGAACCAATCATGTTGGTCATTATTAAAGTGTACATGCCACCAAGCTATCACAGGGAGGAAGAGCTCAACTGAACTTAAGATCAGTCAGAAAATAATTGCAGGTGTCCCTGTAGGGAAGTATTTTACCATGATTTGGCATTTGAGCATGATGGTAGGCGAAGGAATAGATGGTGGTGAGGTGGGGGAAAATTGTAAAGGAACAAGGAATCATGGTGGGGAGATAGCAATAGAGTTCTGAAGGAGACAGGAATCAGTCATAATTAGTACATGATTTGGACACCACAACAGTCATAATATGCTTGGAAAATGCCACACTATCAGTTAAACTATGTTATTTTTAGGCAAATGTTTTGGTATAATTTGTTTCATTCATGCAGTTTCCTGGAAGTGGATGCAGATTCAAATCATAATTTAGCAATAATGAAGAGTACCATCTGACTCAAACAGGGATGACAGTTTAGGAAATGAAATGTGGAGGTATTAAAAATACTAAGAGCTTTAAGGATATTGAAATCAAATGAGGGGCTGTAGAGGTAGACAATCATCCCCCCTGAGCAACTAAGGATCATCATTAAGAGGATGGAGAAGAGTTTAACGATTACTTAAGAGCAGAATCACTTTTGAATAGAAAGGGGAGGGGTATGTTTAATTCATTAGCAATAATGGTATTGCTAATCAAAAGGAACATAGGATTTAATCAGGATATACTTGCTTGTTTCATAGATTTCAAGAAGGCTATCGATAAGAGTTAAATGGATAGAATGAATTAAGGTATTGCAGCATATAGAAGAAATTGGATGACTAGGCCACACATCAGCAACCTACATGTGTCAGACTGCTCAAGTAAAAGTGGCTGAAGGAGAGTCTAGATAGGCAGTGTTAGGAAGAGAGGTATGAAAAGGTTGTCCATTATCACCTGAGACGTCCAAAAAATAAGAAAAGGAAATGATTGAAGAGGTATTGGAGGAACTGGATATAGGAATGGAAGTCAATGGGGAAGCCATAAAATCAGGTTTACAGATGACCAAGCTTTTGTTTGCCAGTCAGCCAAGCAGTAGCTAGCAATTCTTAGTGCATTGGAAATTCAGAGCGGTTTTTTGAGGGAGAGACTTTGAAGAAAAGAGGTTAACTTATATATTTAAAGAGTTCAAAACAAGAGCAGGTGGAACATGGAGCAGAGTTATCTCAGAAGCATTTTGGATCAAAATAGTCAAAGTAGTATGGACAAGGATAAGAATTGCATCAGGCAAAGATGCTTTCACAAGAAGTACAGAACTTATTTCAGGAACTTCGAGTATATATATCACAAAAAGGAACTTCTAAGCGTTGATGTAGAACATTTTTTTGTGTGGCACGGAAACATGTTCATTGAAGCAGAATGAATGCTATATATTGGAGGTTTATGAAATGATGGTGTAAAGAAGGATGGAAAATGTGAAGTGGACAGAAAGGAAAACCAACGAAGAAGCCCCACACATGGTGATGGAGGAGAGTGGATTGTTCAAAGAAATGCCAAGCAGGCAGGAAAGATAGTTTCCGAGTATTTTGATTGGGAAACGGTTGTTCAAGATTGGGATAGAGGGGAAAATGCTAAGTTAAAGTGGAAGGGATAGTAATATGTAAGGGATGTTGGACAGAATGAAGGGAGGAAGGAAGTATGCAGCATTGAAGTAGGGCTTATTGTATTACAGGATATCGGGTAATATTTTGTTAGGAGCGGCAAGTACATTCCTGCTGTGATGTTTGAGAGATTATGTACATCCAAAACCTATCTAAACCAGTAGATTACTGATAATATAATTGCAAAATATGAGTAGAGTGGATGGTAAGAAGATAGATATACCTGCAAGCTCTACAAGTTAGACAGTTAATGAGCAGGTAGCATATGGAAATTAGGGATGGACATTGATAGGAGTAACAGAGTCATGCCCATCATTGCCAGTTTTCCGACGTAAATGGGGAAGAAATGGCATGGGAAAACAGGCGGCCATAGGATGAGAATCAGCTAAATAAGACCAAGGGGCTCGGGAACGTGGAAAGCAAACTTAAAGGAGTAAAACAGGCATATTCACAATTACCTGTGTTTTTGGGGATGCAAGACCAACAATGGCATGTCACCACTAATACAACAAGGACGCGTGCGCCATGAAATAAAACACTTTATGAAAATTATACCTGCATTGTGGACATTCGTAGTTCATCTCTAAATAAATTGGCGGTTTCTCAGTGTGCACTGTCCATATAAACAAACCGCAGACAAAAAACTCCATCAACACCATTACATTTGAAGAGTTAGAGCATGCATTTTCATATTAAGAACAATGACTGATGTTATATATTTATGTGAACATCATATCAATAATTAATGGATAAATTCTGAAGGCAGAAATCCTATGTTTTCAACTATGTATACTGTACACTTTCACAAGTATTTTTTTTCCACGGTAGTTGCACGACGGTTTCTGCAGTTTATTTCTTGAAAAAATCTCGGATGCAAATTCAAAATTTGGGGTCAGTTAAGAGGCTTAAATTACATTAAAAATCAGCATTGAAGTCGTCAGGTCACGTTACACTTGATTCGGGCCAAGAGGCTAATAAACGAAAAACATAATAAATACGACATGTACTCAGATCGAGTGGTACAGCTAATATGAAATAAAATTTAAATCTTGTCCTCTTGCCAACGCAGTCAAAATTCACCTCATAAAGTGATCAGAGCGAGTAAGAGAGCAATTTGCAACATTACGTTTGAAACAACGCGCACTGTTTGCCATTATTATTAATAATTGAAAGGCGATTTAATCTTCGATGTCATTCCTATGGTTGGGCCACGGACATTTTCATGTGTGTTTACTAGCGGGATGATCCCAATGCAACGCAATTAATTTTAATGTTTCTAGTAATTATTTAAATCCTTAACACGGAAGCTGCCAAAAGGAATAATTTTATGTTTCGTTGTCTATCCACAATTTCGTTTGTTAGGCTTTTCTGCTTAAATTACGCTTCTTGATTCTGCAAATCGGCTTCACATAAATGGATAATTTGCCCATAGAAATGCTCGAGTATATACTATGTCGTATGGATGGCCGTTCCTTGATTCGCGCTAAGGCTGTATGCAAGAAGTGGAATGATGTGGCTTCATTATTTGATGAGGTAATATAATCCTTAGTATTATAACGTAATATGTAAATATTTCGAGGTACAATATTGTCGGGTTGTACGAAAAAAAGTTTCTTTCACGCATGATTCATTTTTGGCATTAGGATTCTCTATTTATTTGTATTAAACAATACTAAAAAACGATTAACTAAATATTACAGAAACAATCACATTGTAAAAGTTTATGTGACAAAGAAATATCACGAGGTCCCTTGCTGGAATATGCTGTAAAGAAGTATCCGTATTGGCGACCGAACCGCGAAAATGATGGCCAGTTAAACTGGAAGGACCTATACCTAACGTGGTTGCATTGGAAAGTTCTCAATTGTTTCCAGTACTACAATGACATACTTTCAGAGCATAAGACTTGTTGTGTTACATGCTTAAAACTTGTCGGTGAGATAATGATTTACTCTTTGACTTTGACATAACTGGAGTAAGAAGATTACCCACTGTGCTAGCTGATGAAAATGACACTTTCAGGTAATTCCATTGTAGTAGGATTGCTGAATAGGGAAATCAAATCGTGGAAAGTAAGAGGCGGTGATCCATACCTCTACCCATAGGTCTAAAGTGACTAGCCTGGATGTTCTGTCTATTTTAGGTAAGCCATGTGCATTTCAAACATTATATATGTAACATCTCTGTGGGCTCTACTGAAAATGACTGTGAAATGTGATTTGATTTCAGAATTTAATTGAATGTGAAGCACATCACAAATATAATTATTTTAAACATAAATGCTAGTTATAGTAATTGAGATACAGTTATCCGGATTGATAGGCTAAAAATTAATGAAAATACACGTGCGAAGAAAGTGGTCACATTCAAATGAGTATAGGCGCTATGAAATCTGGGAAAAGATAAACTACATTGCAATAAGATGCAATATCCTCAATTGAATAATGCTCATATTAGCTCAAGAGAAGGGAGAAGATCATTTGCAAAGAACCTGAACCCAAAATAGATTCATCCTAACTAATACAATTGCATGTTATAGCGATATGTATTTGAAACTTACCCAAAATGATTTACTCTTTCAAATTAAGTATTTCTTTGATTGTGAAGTTTGTGTTACTCCATTGTTTGTTCCAAAAATATCCGAACATTCTGAAAAGTTTATCAGAACAGATTGCTTTAGATAAATGAAAGTTATATGTTGCAGACAAATTATGAGGCATTGTTCATTAAGAGTCAGTTATAGTCCTCTGCTGAACCATTTGAATTTCTAACTGGAAGAAGGAAAAATTCTCAACTTATGGAAATGCCCTAGAATCAAGTAAAGATTTTATGCCAACCATCTAAATGGCCATTACATGTGTTGCTGCAATAATGAACTTGAACACCCAAAAATAATATAAATTCATGCACTTGTACCCAAATATTCAGATAGCAATTCAACTGAAATAACCACCGATGACATTGAAATTCTTATATCTCCAACAAATCAAGACGAAATCAAGAGAGAAATGTTCTCTCAGGGAGTGACGGATTGTCGTCGACTAACGACAAGGCGCAACGGCGAGAACATTAACACCACGTCAGTGATTTTGACGTTCGCTCGTGATAGGCTGCCCGACAAGGTATTTATTGGATATGAAACGGTCCCAGTGAGGCCGTTCATTCCTAATCCCGTGCGTTGTTTTCAGTGCCAACGTTTCGGCCACGTCGCGTCGCGCTGCGAGGGCAAGGCAACCTGCCCGCGCTGTGGCAAGGACGCGCACGAGGATAGAGAGTGCTCCTCGGAAGCTCTTTGCGTCAATTGCGAGGGTACACATCCAGTGTACTCCCGTGATTGTCCAAAGATGAAAGAGGAAAGAAAGATCATGGAGATAAAGACTCTGGAAAAGATATCGTATTTGGAAGCGAGGAGAAAGTACAGGGCACTCATCGCCCCGACGTTCTCCCGGTCCTTTGCTTCCGTCGCGTCTATCCCATTGCCAAAGTGCACCATCGCCACGCAAACTGACGCCCCTCAAGTCACCGCTTTGGACACGCGAAGCAAAAAACAGAAGAGCACCAAAGAGACAAAGAGTAAGGTGGACAATGAGCCACCTACTCCGGTGGGCCCTTCGAAGAAGAGCCCACCACCAAAAATCACCAAGGGGAACACGACGATACGGCGTGAGAAGACACCTTCCCCTACACCTCCCGCAAAACCAGGGAGGCCGGAGGTTCTGGAGGACCAGAGTATCTCGGATACGGAAGTCCTGTCAACCGATTGGAGGAGGAAACATCGCTTTAAGCGATGATTTCTTAACAACCGGTCATCTCCCAAATTTTAAAACACATTTAATCCTTTATTTATTTATTTTAATTATAATTAATTTTAATGGCCTTTTTACTGCAGTGGAACTGCAACAGTTTTTATCGGCACAAGGAGGAGCTGGCCGTTTTAATGGACGCTTTTGATCCCTCTTTCATCTGTCTGCAAGAGACACATTTTAAGGCGACAGACAAGGGTGTTTTAAAGGGGTGCACTGTTTTTAGACTGGACGACACGAGTGGTCAACGCGCCCAAGGAGGAGTTGCAGTTGCGATTCGCGAGGCCCTTTACACCTCCCGAGTCCAACTGAACACCCCATTCCAGGCAGTGGCTGTCACAGTGCACACCCCTGAGAGGATGACGTTATGCAACGTCTATCTGCCGGAGGGTGCACCGGTAACTCGTTTTAACTTGGAAGCCCTTGTCCGTCAGCTACCTCGGCCATTTATTTTGATGGGCGATTTTAATGCCCATGACCCACTATGGGGAGGCCCATCCACCCCAAGCAATAGGAGAGGCCGAATTTTATCGAATTTTATTGAGGATTTTAATTTGTTTTTACTAAATAGCGGGGAAAAAACTTGCTTCAACAGCTTCAATGGGGAATTTTCAGCAATAGATCTTGCCATATGCTCGAGAAGCCTAGCCCCGAAGCTGAAGATGATCGTCCACAACGATCTCTGTGGGAGTGACCACTTTCCTCTTCTACTGGAGAAAGTAGATCGTTCGCCAAACACCTTCAGACCTCCGGAAAACTGGCGTATCAGCCGTGCCGACTGGTCGCTCTTTAAGAATTATTTTCATTTTAAACACGACGCAAGTCTCGACGCGTTGCAAAATGTCGAGACACTGACTTCAACGCTCGTAGCCGCAGCTACCGAAAGTGTTCCTCGCACGTCCGGTACCCTTCATCGAGCACCCGTCCCTTGGTGGAACGAGGAATGCGAAAGGGCGATCCGGACGAGGAAAAAAGCGTTGAATATTTTTAAGAAATACCCCACGGCAACAAACCTGGCAGCCTACCGCCACCTACGAGCGCGAGCCCGGAAGGCGGTGAAGCAGGCCAAGAGGGCATCCTGGATAGAGTATGTCTCTACCATTAACCAGAGAACCCCCCTTGCGCAGGTATGGGACAAAGTCAAAAAAATCTCTGGGTCCAAGGGCTCCTTCGTCATCTCGCCACTGCTTGTTGCTGGACGGGTGGTGACTTCACCCCCAGAAATAAGCGACACTTTCGCCAAGCAGTTCGCGGCCAGCAGCAGTGATGAACTATATGACGCCAACTTTGCAAACTTCAAGAGGGAATGTGAGAGAGTCCCTCTCAATTTTCGCGAAGCTGGTAATCCTGCAGCATACAATGAGCCATTCTCGCCATGGGAACTAGAGTCCGCTATCACGGACTCCCATAACAGCTCACCGGGAATGGATCAGATCCACAACGCCTTTCTTCGGAATATTCCGAAGTCAGCGTTGGGGGAGGTCCTCAATACCCTGAACCAATTGTGGATTGAGGGTAGTTTCCCGAATTCCTGGCGGGAGTCCCTGGTGATACCCGTTCCGAAACAGGGTAAGAACAAGAGCGACCCTAACAGCTATCGGCCCATCTCTCTCACCAGTTGCCTGTGCAAGGTGATGGAAAGGATAGTTAACCGACTTCTCGTCTGGTGCCTGGAGAGACGACACCTCCTCTCCGACGCTCAGTGCGGCTTCCGGCGTGAGAGGTCCACGACAGATCATCTGGTGCGCACTGACAATTTCATCCAGGAAGCCTTTCTGTTACGCCAACAAGTCGTAGCAGTCTTCTTCGACCTCGAGAAGGCCTACGACAGTGTGTTGCGACGAAAAATTTTAAAAACGTTGCAAAAGTGGGGTTTTAAGGGCAATATGGCCATATTTATAAAACAAATTTTAACAAACCGCCTTTTTAGAGTAAGGACGGGCAATCATTTATCCCGATCCTACACTCAGGAGAACGGCGTACCTCAGGGATCAGTGCTGAGCGTGACGTTGTTCGCCATCGCAATCAACGACGTCACGGAATGCATCAATGCCCCGGTGATGGCATCGCTATTTGTTGACGAGTTGCAATTTTTGGTTTAACTGAAAGTATGTTATGTCCATGCATGTCTTATTAAGAGTAACGTATTATTTAATTTCAATGGGTGTTATGTCTTTTGTGTGTAGCCAATCTGCAATGTTTTCGAGGGCTATATCAATGGGTACGCTCGGGAAGAGTTGATCCACGTCAAAAGAGACCAATATCTCAGTGGGCTGGATGCGAAGGTGTAATGGTGTCGATGAAATTTTTGCTGTTCTTTACCCCGAAGGTTTCTTCGGACCGTAATAGTTTGTACTGTTTGGTGAGCCATTTAGCCAGTTTGTAGGTGGGAGAATTCAAAGCTGAAATGGTAGGCCTCATTTTCTTACCGGCTTTGTGTATTTCGGACGAAGTGTAGAGTTTAGGCACCATAGGGTTTTCCGTTTTTAAGTTGAAACATTATTTTTTGTCTATGATTGTAGTACAATGAAAGGCTATAGGATTTTCTTCCTTGTGATAATTTGTTCAACAGCCAATTGCTCCTCATCCTCTATTATAAGTGTAGCCATCGGCGAACAGTCGCCCTCAGCTGCCGATCCATTGAGCCAGCTTTGTCTTGGTGACTTTACCGAGCACGAGACTGTCGAACAGCCTCGCCAGGATAAAGGCCCTGAGCATCTGAAACCGTTGTTGGGGCTTTATTCGGCCTTTACTCACTCTCTCAATGCCTTGAGAAAGTGCCGACCTCACATCTTTACTACTTGTCCCGTATAGTTTAACCCCCAGGTACTTCCAACCACCTAGGTTCGATAATGTGCCAATATCTTCGCCTGAGAGGAGGCCGAAAGGCTGGTTCGTGACTAACTACAGCATCCTCCATTTCCCGTCAGGTACCTGGGAGAACGTTCGACTCTTAGATGGAGATAGAGTTAGACCCTGTATTTCTGACTCCCTCTCGAAACTGGCCAAGGCCCGTCGCATTCCCGCGCTGGTTTCGGTCACGAGGATGACATCGTCTGCGAAGGCGAATGCGTTGACGCGCTCGCTTCCCCAGACGATATCCAACCCCCAAGCGGGTAGGGGGATAAGGAATACTCCCGCAGTATCCCTCCTTGTCGTAATAGGCGACTAAAAGGGCGGGGAGAAAACCCCGAAAAAAAACCCCAAGCCAGCAAGGGATGCTTCCGGACAGTGCTGTGGATCCACTGTCTGTGAGCGGCCATACCATCTGGCCTGCGATCCGCCCAGGTTTTTGCCGTGCATGGAGACCCGTAAGGGAGAGAAGGGGATCCTGGAGCTTTCTGGTTCCCAGTAGGGTGTCGGATGCCCTGTATGGACCGGGGAGTGATACCCCTCTTCGGCCCCGGATTTCGTGTAAACGGGAGGCCGGGAGCTAGCCACTCCCGGTCAATCGGCTTCCGTCGCGTTTTCGCTCCGGCGGCGAGTTCCAAGGTTGTAAGGGGGTCTGCGTAGGGAGGTCGGAGATGTGAGGGTTTTGGTGGGCCCTTGCACCGAAGATTCACCCCGAAACAGACAACCACTCCAGAAGCGCTATATCCCTCGAGTTAGCCCTGGCGACCGCTCCGGTTTGGCGGAGTGGCGTCCAAAAAGTGTGGCTTCGTGGCGGGTGGGGAGGCCGAGGGACGAATCATTTATTATTATGGAGGAAAAACCCTTTCCACCACTAAAAAGATCCCGTCCGTACACCGGCGGGGGAGAAAAGTGTATTGGCGCATGTAAGCGCTATTTGATTATGTCGTGCATAAGGGAAGGTGAGACCTTGAAAGAGGTTTCTCCTTTCTTAATTCGCAGAGTGTTAACACAGATTGTGCCCGGGGACCCAAAGAGCGTGAAGAAGCTCAGGGATGGTACACTTCTTATAGAGACCCTGAACGATACACAGAGCGAAAAAATGCTAGCTATGGGAATGCTCCATGACATTCCGATAAAGGTGGAGGTGCACCGCACTCTCAACACTTGTCGGGGAGTCATCAGTCAAAACGAACTCCTATACGTGGACATGGAAGAAATCAAGAGAGAAATGTTCTCTCAGGGAGTGACTGATCACCACGAGGCGCAACGGAGAAAACGTGAACAGCACCTCCGTGATGTTGACGTTTGCGCGTGATAGACTACCCGACAAGGTGTTTGTGGGCTATGAATCGGTACCAGTGAGGCCAATCATCCCAAATCCTGTGCTTTGTTTCAAATGCCAACGGTTTGGTCATGTCACGTCGCGCTGCTGGGGCAAGGCCAACCTCCCGTGCAGTGGCAATGACGCACACGAGGATAAAGAGTGCTCTTCGGAACCTCCTTGGGTCAATGCGAGGGTAAACACCCAGTGTACTCTCGTGATTGCCCGAAGGTGAAAGAAGAGAGGAAAGTCTTGGAGATAAAAACACTGGAAAAAATCCCATGTCCAGAAGCGAGGAGAAAAAGGCAGGGTGCTAATCGCCCCAACATTCTCCTGGTCCTTTGCTTCCGATGCGACCACGCCATGTGTAAAGTGTACCATTGCCACGCAGACAGAGACATTGCCAGAAGACAGCTCCAATGGGGAATTCTCAGCAATAGATCTTTGTTTATGCTCGAGAAGTCTAGCCCCAAAGCTGAAAAAGTCCACCCACAACGATCTCTGTGGGAGTGACCATTTTCCTCTTCTTCTCGTTAAAGAAGACTCTTAGCCCAACATTTCAAAACCTCCGGAAAAGTGGCGTATTAACCGTGCGGACTGGCCACTTTTCAAGCGTACGTTTACATATAAACACGACGCTAGTTTCGACGCGTTGCACAACGTCGAGAAGCTGAGTTCCACGCTCTTGGCTGCAGCTACCAAACGTATCCCTCGTACGTCCGGGAATCTTAATCGAGCTCCTGTCCCTTGGTGGAACGGGGAATGCGACAGGGCGATATGGGCAAGGAAAAAAGCGCTGAATATTTTTAAAAAATACCCCACGGCAACTAATCTGGCATCGTACCGCCGCCTGAGAGCGCCAGCTCGAAGGGCCGTCAAGGAGGCCAAGAGGGCTTCCTGGATAGAATTCGTCTCTACCATCAACCATCGCACGCCACTTGGTCAGGTATGGGACAAAGTTAAGAAAATCTCCGGGTCCAAGGGCTCATTTGTCATCTCGCCACTGCTTTTTGCTGGCCGGGTGGTTACTTCACCTGCCGAAATAAGCAACATATTTGCCAGTCAGTTCGCGGCCAATAGCAGTGACGAGGGCTATGCCGCGTACTTTGCGAACATGAAGAGGCGATGCGAGAGAGTCCCTCTCAATTTTGGTGCAGGTCCTACCCGGGAATATTACAATGAGCCTTTCACGCCCTGGGAGCTTAAATCCGCCATCGAAGACTCCCATAACACCTCGCCAGGGGCGGACGAAATCCACAACGCTTTTCTCCGGAACATTCCGGAAACTGCGATTGGGGAGGTCCTAAATACCCTCAACCAACTTTGGAACGAGGGCAGTTTTCCAAATGCCTGGCGAGAGTCCATCGTGATACCAACCCCAAAAGAGGGCAAGGACAAAAATGACCCGAATAACTATCGTCCCATATCTTTCACCAGCTGCCTGTGCAAGGTGATGGAACGGATGGTAAACCGACGTCTCATGTGGGTCTTGGAGAGTCGACACCTGTTCTCCGACGCTCAGTGCGGCTTTCGGCGTGGCAGGTCCACGACAGACCATCTGGTGCGCACTGAGAACTTCATCCAGGAAGCCTTTATCCAGCGTCAACACGTCATAGCAGTCTTCTTCGACCTGGAGAAGGCCTATGATAGTGTGTGGCGATGGAGAATCCTTAACACGTTGCACAAGTGGGGATTTAGAGGCAACATGGCCCTATTTATCAGAAATTTTTTAACAAACCGCCTTTTTAAAGTAAGGACTGGGAAGCACTTATCCCAAACTTTTACACAGGAGAACGGGGTACCCCAGGGTTCAGTACTGAGCGTGGCGTTATTTGCCATTGCCATCAACGACGTGGTGGAATGCATCAATGCCCCTGTGATGGCATCGCTCTATATGGACGACCTAGCCCTATTTTGCCGGTCGACACGACTGCCAAACGCTTCCAGGCAAGCCCAGGTGACTCTAAACAAACTGGGAGAGTGGTCGCGAAAGAACGGATTTCGTTTCTCCATGGAGAAAACGAAATGCGTGCACTTTCACCGTCTTCGCGGTTTCCACGTTACCCCGACCCTAAACCTGTTGGGTAGGATTCTCCCATTTGTGGAGTCCGTGTGCTTTCTCGACATGATCCTGGACCAAAAGCTGAACTGGCGGGAGCATATCCGCGTGTTACGTGAGAGGTGTCGCCAAACCCTCAATGTTTTAAAGGTTTTAACTCACTCCACATGGGGAGCAGACCGCACCAGCATGCTTTTATTGTACAGAGGCTTGGTTCGATCCAAACTGGACTATGGTTCCATGGTGCATTCCTCAGGACGAGAGTCCTACTTGAAACCGTTTACATGTGTCCACAATGCTGGGATACGGTTGGCCACCGGGGCATTTAGAACAAGCCCAGTCCCAAGCTTACTTGCAGACCCAGGGGAGCCTCCGTTGGAAACCCGCAGGATGATTTTAATGGGCAAATATGTCTGTAAAATTTTATCAGAGAGAAACCACCCTTGTTTTAACATAGTTTTTAACCAACGGTTTTTAGACTTATTTAACAGTCGGAGAAGGGCAACTAGGCCCTTTGCCGTTAATTTTAATGATTATATTAACGAGGTAAATTTTACATTTCCTCAAGTATGCCCCGTCTCCTATGCTAAGTATCCACCTTGGTTAACGCCAATGCCGGATATTAAATTCATTGCCAATACACGCCGCAAAGCCAAGACGACCGATTCCGAATACCAGCAGCTCTTCAGTGCCGTCCCCGGTTCACTTTCTGACTTTGTCCCCGTCTACACCGACGGGTCAAAGTCAGAATCTGCATGTGCCTATGCGGTCGCGTCCCACTACCATGGAGTCTTGAGGAAAAAACTGCACACTTCTTGCAGCATTTTCACAGGCGAGCTGTCAGCCATAAGGACGGCCCTAGGAGAAATAAAAGAAAGCAATGGCTCTTTCCTCATCTGCACAGACTCGTTGAGCGCCCTAAAATCTTTATCGGCCTTCGCACCTGTGCACCCGATTTTCCAGGAGATCCATTATACCCTGTTGTCTCTTCAGAGAAAGGGGAACAGGGTCTCCTTTATATTTACTCCTGGCCACGTCGGCATAAGAGGTAACGAAAAAGCTGACAAGGCAGCGAAGGATGCCCTTCGAAAACCCGAGACCGACTTCACCTTGGTTCCAATGGAGGACGTAAAGGCTTCCTTGCGGAACTCGGTCAGTCTCTGCAAAATAATAAACTCAGGGCAATAAAACCGGTCGTTTCACCATTGTCCTCTTCCATCCGGAACATTCGGAGGGAAGAGGTCATGATTACGCGCCTGAGAATAGGGCACTCTGCCCTCACTCATTCGTACCTCTTTGCGGAGGTAAAAGATCAGCCGCGCTTCAATGAGTGCATCCAACCCCTGACGATAAAACATATCCTGACAGCATGTAGAACATACCAAAGGACCAGAGACATGTTTAATATAAGGGGAGACTTAAGTTACATTTTAGGGGATGACTCTGGATTCATAAATCGAGTCCTAAATTTTTTAAGGGCAACTGGTTTAATGAGGCAGCTATAGTTTTGGATCTCATAATTTTAATGCCTCTTGATTTTAACAATTATTTATTTATTTATATATTTAATCGTATTTATTTATTCCTAATTAAAAAGGAATTTTAGTTTTCATTTTAATGAGTGGTGCGAAATGACCTTAGCTGTCGACGCACCCTAAAACTCTCAACACTACTACTACTATGTGTAATATTTACCTTTAATTTCGGCAGTTGATAGATATTTTATCTTGTGCTGCATCTTCAACATATGGTAGCAGTGCACAATGTAATAGCTCTATGTAATGGTTATTTGGCCCTTGAGGCTCTCTTTTCCACGTGGGTTTTTCCAAGGAAATGTGGGAATACAAAGCTGATAACCTCTTGGATGGTATTGGAGTCATGTGCCATAATATTGTTTTTAAAAATAATTCTGTCATGTTTTCATATTCAACTTTTCATGGTAATTTTAGCAGTCAAAGTAGTTTAATAAGTATTTAAAAAGAAAGCTTGTCCTTTAAATTTTGATTACTGAGATAGCATATTCTTTTCTCATATGTGCCTATCCTTACGTTGTACCATAATTCACATGTAATTCTTTTTCATCGTAGAGTCAGGAAATGGAAAATAAGGATCCATCTCAGAAGATTTTAATGCTATGAGGCAAAAATTGACATACCTCTTGTACGGCATTGCTGTAAAAATATGCAAAAAATTGTGAGGTCCATTTTTTAATAAATCATTGGTGGTTTCAAATTGTACTTGGGTTTCTCTCATCGTTAAATAAATTGTGAAGTTCAATGGAGAGATTTTTCTGTCTTTCGAAAATCGCCAAAAACACATCCTAAATTCGGGGCTTCGTTTTCCAAAGAATATTTAATAAATAATACAAAAGCACTGAATGGAAGATAGTTTAATTTAACATTAAAGTGTGAACACCAATTAAAGTCAACAAATTTGAAAAAAAATTCAACTCCCAAGATAATGTCAGAGCGTGGTAAACTGACTTCAGCGTCATCTATCCGCTACATTCATCATTGAATAACAGCTACCCTTACGTGCGACTATCAGTGGCTATTAGACGTATTCGGGTACTACTCCCCCTCCTGATTTAGGAGGGGGTTATCAGTCTGGATCCGTTAGATCTATTCATCGCTCATAGATGTCTCCCGGAAGTAGGGCCAGAGCTGGGTCGACTCCTCACACAGTCATACCTGTACCTCGATCGGTAGTCACGACGAGCGGTGGTAACACTTGGAAGAAGCTTGTTGTGCAGGTGAAGGCTACACAGTTAGTGCTATAGTGCGTACTATTATAGTTTTAGTAAATTCGGCATGTGATGCATCTGATTGGAATACTTCCTAGAAGCTAGGAAGACTCTTATTGTGTTTAACTGGCATAAATAGTCCATTGTCTCGTAAAATAGCATGTATGATTGAAAACTTGCTTTTTCCTCAAATAAACTGAGGACACAATTTGGGAATATTCTGGTTCCTCAATTTCTCTGAAAGTAATGTTAGTGCAGTTATGTGCTCGTGTTTTTAGATCCCGTGAATGCTTTTTCCTACAGTGAATTTCCGGGGTTCATTGTGCCAATAGTTTTCCCGGCGCCATATTAAATTTAAAAAACCTCATAATCCGTCTTTCCCTGTTCATCTGAGGAACCGCAACATTGCAGTGTCTTATATTTCTTTGAATACGACTAGTCTTGATTTCTTCTTGATGTTTCCAATCGGACGTCTTCATACAAACGGAACACGAGGACCGAAACCGGAAGTGGGCGATATCTCCGCTGCGTTTGAAGATAAAAACGTATAATTTCAAGCATATATAATTTTTGTTGTACTTTTCGACTCCTGGCGTAATTTCATTTAAATCCGTTGATAATCAGAAAAGCATAATATTTTTGTAAATTCGCGATCTTATATTGCGTTGTTTCACATTCATTTGCTAGAAAATATGGTATTGTTTAACGCGCATTGGGTTGTTGTTTTCATCAAAATTTACGATCATTAAAGTTACTTTATCTGTTATTGTTAAAGTTCAGTTTTCACATACATTGTATTAATGGTTATTTTGCACAATTTTCTAGTTCAACCCCTTGTTTAATCAGGTGCCCCCGGTTTATTTCAGGGCCCGCAACCTTAGTGTCTCATAATGCCAATGAAACACTTGCCGTAAATACCTCCCTGCACAGCCAATATGCTGCTAATTGGACACTCACCCAAACCAAGATAAAATGACTAATTATAATTGTGCACCTCATGTGTGTAAGCTGCACATCTGGTATTTTAAGCAGCACTGTGTGTTGAAAATAACGAATGGGGATGCCTGGTTGGAGTGGCTGCTGTATTCCGTCCATGTAAGTAAACAATTATCGAATCTGGGAGTTTTCAATTCTATTGTAATTTGCTGTATCTTCAGTTAGGCATTTTTCGATTGGGGCCTGTGAGGTTTGTCGGGTATTGCCGTTCTACAATTTTGTTTCAGCGATACAATTACAGTAATTGCTGATAGTAATATCTCACCCAAGGAGGAAGTCCTCTAATTGTTCAATTTAATAATAAGTAATTGCTTAATTTTGGCACGAAGTATGTAAGGAAATCTCCTAAACCATTGTATTAATCTTGCTCAATTGGACTTGATGAACTCAGGAATACTCCTTGCAATACTAGCAACTGCCACCCAGAATATTAATTATATAGGATATGATAAACGGCCCTAGAAAGATAACTAATCTTAAAGTAGCACAAGCGGTACGTTGTCTTTTATAGTGACATGAAATCATTTTGGAATATATCTCTTAATCTAGAAAATACCATGCACTCCTTCTATCAGCTGATACACCTATGCCGATATCCTAGTTAAGGATGCAGGCTCCTAACTGAAATTCGCTCGCTATGACATTAGTTTTTCATCTTAGTTCTGCAATGTACTGGGCTAACTTAAGTTTAGTTCTCTTTCTGGGGCATATGTAATATATTTAATAAATAATGCCGGTCTTGCAATAGCTAAGGCATTGGGTTGTCTAATTTTTTTAAACGGGATATTCATGTTGCTGTTATGGTATTTAAACATGCTAAAACATATCATATGTACTTTGACAAGTAATATGCAAGGATAGTATCAAACTTATTTTTGTTCCAATTCATAATTGCTCATTTTAATGCCTTAAGTAGTGTGTTCCAAATTACAAATTGATAACTTTCCACGAAACAAAAATTAATATGACTAGTTTTAATGTAACTGCATTATCATCGGGTAAGAGTATTAAAACCGAGTCCAGTATATATTTTTCTGAGTATTTAGGTGGAGGGTATCGGAAAAGAGGGGGGAAGAGAGAGGAAAGGTGGAAGGTAGCATGGGTAACTATATGAGACTGGGGGTGGGGTAGACTAAGTAACAAGATGCAAAAGACCATCAAAGTCTGGAGAGTCAGAGCTAGATGGAGGGGGATTCCCATTTGGTGTTTCCCAAGGATCAGCGCCACATTCCTAGAGCCATGGAGAAAGTACATGAGGTGAGGGATTTACCCCTTGGTCCTTTACTGTGTGAATAGCATCCATGCACATAGAAACACTGCACCAAAGGGGTAAGAGCTGGTAATTAGGGGTTGGGGATAACTTGTACATTATGGTTCCTAGGGGCCTGCCAAAGTGAGAGTTGGCATCAGGGTGGAGGAGGGATTTTTCTCGCTCTAAAATTGACAATGAGGGGTTGGTGGAGGTCCCCTGGTGTAGAAACTTCCCTCTAGGTCGGTGAAGAAAGGGAGTGGGGAGTAAGGGCTTCCCACCTTGTTTTGGAAAGCTTGGTCTCCATATGAAGTTATGGAAAATGCTTGGAATCAAGCAGACGTTTGGCAGATAAAGAAAATGTTACCTGTAATATAGTAATAGAGTTGATAAATTGTAGGATGATGTCTGTATATCGCTGCTTGTCCACCAGTGCAAAATATCATTATCATATCTAAACCAGTATAAAATTTTATAGTTGAATTGTTTATCTCTAATATCTTATTCTCTAAATGATCCATGGATATTTCTTTAAGTAGTTGGGAAAGAGATGGCCCCAGTGCTAATTCAGCCTTGTGTTTATTGTAGGTGCCACAAAATGAAACTTAATTTTGGTCTGCACAAATTTTAAGAAGTGTAATTAATTCTGTAATAAGGTGTTGGTTCTTTTTGGTATTGATTAATTTATATATATGAAACCTATATTACTTAGCATTGGGCGATAAGGTGAAGGGTAGATTATGTTCAGTTGGGGAAATGTAGTTTTCTATTGAGAATCTGTGTTTGAAGCCTGAGAATTGCTGATAAATGGAGCTTAATTTTTTGCTAGTTTTGCACTGGAGCGCTGACACTTGACAGGACTGGTTTAATGGGTATTTGTTTTTAATCAAGTTTAGGTAAACCGTAAAGCTTTGGGTGCAAAGGGTTCATGGTTGTCAAGAATAACTTTTCCTTCTCATTGAATTAGTGAGCAAAGGAACTGATGGCCTCTTTGTTGTACATATAATGACTGGGAGTGGGATCAATAGATGGTACATCAAATGAGTTGGTTGATATTAAAGCTCTGTCGGGAATGACCGTGCTTATCTAGAAAGACAATGCAGTTACACTGGTGAGTATGAGTTGGTGTTCTTCCATTAAATTTTAGAGTTTTGTCAGAATCTCACCTGTGGATGTTGTTGACGAAGTACTGGAACAGTTCTCCATGTCTGTTGGTATGGTGTCAGCAACCAAATTCTTGAGAACACGGGGTAGATAAGATAGGCAACTGTGGTTGAGATAGGGATAACCGGAGCAAATTTCATTCCCTTGTTTAATTTGAAATCAGTGGGCTGTAAAAGCTTATGGTCAATCACGTTTTTATCAGCAATAGACACTATGAATGATCTCATTTGATCATTGAAGACACAAAATTTGACGCAATGGAGTAAGTGTCCAATTTTATCATGGAGGTGGTACAAGTACTTATTAGTGAGTGTTATTACGCTTACAATATGTTTTTGATGTCACTGTTCCCACAGATTCATAAGGATCAGAATAACTTTCTGTTGCTACAGAATGGGGAAAACAGTTTCCAATTGACAGAGATAGCTAAGGTAAAAATTGTTTTTAATCTAACCTAGGGGGAAAACAGTTTTCAATCTTTAGGAGTTAATGGAATATCTGCAGGGTAAACTGTTTTCAATTGGAAGACATATGAATTCTATTTAGAGTAATCACCCTGTTCTACACCCTAGCTGTGGATTTTAGGGTGTATAATGTATACGTAATAATTTTAAATATGTAATAAGTTTTGGGATAAAAAATCCAAGGAGTGCATTTTGAGTGAGTATGCCAATAATCTGATGGGGATGTTACGCTTTGGACTCACTTGGATCCTTAATATAGAGGAAGGCTAATGCTGATGCCAGCTTTCTCTCCATCTTTCATCCACTCCTATCCATCAGTGATTTCGCCAATGACCTTAGCTGTCAGTCGCCTCCACTAAAACAACTACTACAGTAAAGATACCATATTAGGTTCCCCAACATCTAATCTTCCAAAAAGGAAATGTCTATTTCCCAAAAGGAAATCTTTTGTGATAAAGTGGTGGCAATACCCTCAAAATGTAAAGAACAATTTGCTGGTGCAAAAAAAAGCACATAACAGAGACATGTCATGTATTCAAGAAAGGGTAATAAGGCAATCCCTGAGAGAGGAGTCTACGAAATGTGACTACCATTAGGAAAACTAGGTTAGGAATCTTGGGTATAAAAGCTTAAGAGACCGAAAGGTTTCCATACTGCAATATAATTACAGTAACTAGTAGCTCATTAAAATTGAGTAAGTGGTAACTTGTTCATTTTAATAGAGGTAGAGTACACCATCCCAGGGTGAAATTGCTTTATTGACATGTGGTGCTACAAGGTCTTTTAGGGGATACTTGAAAAATGCTGACTTCCACTTTGAGTTCTTAAGTTCGCTAGATCTGAATTAATTTATTCAGTATATAAGAAAATTAGATATTACAGTGAATGCTTGATACAACAATTCACAGAGAGATTATATGTGCACCATTATCCAGATTTACATTGTGCCACACAATGAATAAGAACAATTCCAATACTACAAAAAGCACCAAATACAATGGGGTAGAGACCACATGCCCGCAATCCTCCCACAGACAAGTGGCGAGCACTCTTTTTTTCTTGGGCATCTTTTGCAGTGTTCCTTTTATTCCTTCGTGTAATTTAATTTCTTGAATTACCCTTGAGTAACCTTGTCAGTGTAGGCTTCGTAGCTAAGGACATAATGTCTCACATTGGAAAGTCTTATAAATTGTTTATATTTGTTTGATCATAACTCCATTTATTAAGGTTTTATTTTGCATTGTTAGCTTTCTCTAGTTCCTTCCAGATAGTGGAGTTCTTGAATGATTACTTTGATGTCAGATATACCTTTGTGCCTTGAATTTTAGGTATGTATTCTGTGTGTTAATGTTTGTTCCAAGTTGCAAGTTTAACATTTTTTTAGGGCGATTTGTCAATTTTCTTCAGGTAGGACTGAAATTTTCCATGCCCAGTTAATATGAGTTTTTAATGTTCTCCCCCCCTCTGTTCTTTTTGTACTTTTTCTTCCAAAAATGAAATATCCATTTCCAAAAGGAAATCTTCCGTGATGAAGCGGTGGCAATACCCTCAAAATGTAAAGAACAATAGTGTGTAAAATAGCACATATGATTGAGAACTTTTGAATTTCCTTTACAAACGGAGGGCATAATTCTGGAATATTTTGGCACCTTGATTTCTCTGAAACTACCGCTAGTGCAGTTTTGTGCTCTTGCTGGTTAGATCCCGTGTATGCTTTTTCCTACAGTGAAGTTCCGGGGTTCATTGTGGCAAGTTTTCCCTGCACTGAATTAAATAAAAAACCGTGATAATCCAGTTTATCTGAGGAGCCGCAAATTACCAGTATCATTTATTTCTCTGAATAATACTAGTTCTGAATTTGTCCTTTCCACTCAAATTTGTTTCCAATCAGACGTCTTCACTCGACCGGAACACAAGGTCTGAAACCGGGAGTGGACGACATCTCGGTTACATTTGGAGGTATAAACTTCAAATTTTAAATGTATATGTTTCACTGTACTTTCTACTCCTGGCGTAATTTGATGTGAATCTGTTGACCATCAAAAAAGCTTAAATATGTTTCTAAATCTTTCATTGCGCTGCTTCAAATGAGTTTGCTTGCAAATATGGTATTGCTAAATGCACGTTGGGTTATTGCTTTAAACAAAGGTTTAGATCCGTGAAGATAAAATGTTGTGCTTTTCAAATCAAAAGTTAAGATCATTAAATTTACTATATCTGTAATTGCTAAAGTGCAGTTTTCACATAAATTGTATTAATGGTTATTTTGTACAATTTTCTAGTTCAACCCCTTGTGCCCAGGTGCCCCCGGTTTATTTCAGGGCCCGCAACCTTAGTGTCTCATAATGCCAATGAAACACTTGCCGTAAATACCTCCCTGCACAGCCAATATGCTGCTAATTGGACACTCACCCAAACCAAGATAAAATGACTAATTATAATTGTGCACCTCATGTGTGTAAGCTGCACATCTGGTGTTTTAAGCAGCACTGTGTGTTGAAAATAACGAATGGGGATGCCTGGTTGGAGTGGCTGCTGTATTCCGTCCATGTAAGTAAACAATTATCGAATCTGGGAGTTTTCAATTCTATTGTAATTTGCTGTATCTTCAGTTAGGTATTTTTCGATTGGGGCCTGTGAGGTTTGTCGGGTATTGCCGTTCTACAATTTTGTTTCAGCGATACAATTACAGTAATTGCTGATAGTAATATCTCACCCAAGGAGGAAGTCCTCTAATTGTTCAATTTAATAATAAGTAATTGCTTAATTTTGGCACGAAGTATGTAAGGAAATCTCCTAAACCATTGTATTAATCTTGCTCAATTGGACTTGATGAACTCAGGAATACTCCTTGCAATACTAGCAACTGCCACCCAGAATATTAATTATATAGGATATGATAAACGGCCCTAGAAAGATAACTAATCTTAAATTAGCACAAGCGGTACGTTGTCTTTTATAGTAACATGAAATCATTTTGGAATATATCTCTTAATCTAGAAAACACCATGTACTCCTTCTATCAGCTGATACACCTATGTCGATATCCTAGTTAAGGATGCAGGGCCCACCGAATGTGATACAGACTCCTAACTGAAATTCGCTTGCAATGACATTTGTTTTTCATGTTAGTTCTACAATGTACTGAATAAAATTTGTGATTCGATCCACTTTTGTTTCCCTTGTGATGAATTGAACACAATTGTTTTTATGAAATGAACCCTTCTTCATTAGCTTCACTGAACTTGGCCCACGGAGAGCCAGCTCACGACTATCTATTAGCTGTGAGGCTATGGAATTTTTCAGCCATTCCAGCGTTCATATTTTTGTGCGTAGTAACCAAATAAATTTCCTTAACCATTGCCTTAATCTCACTACATTAGACTGATTTCCCTCAGTAATGCTGCTGAAATTAGGAAGAATGACAAGACTGGTATTACTTGTGTGGTATATGACATACATCCCCAGAAAGATAACTAAATTTAAATAACGCAGGTGTTGTTAATGTAGGAAATACAATATTTCCCATTTTTGATATAATTAGCGATAGGCATAGATTCATTGCAATAGCCAACTTTCTATTTCAGTTCGTACATTTCGCTATCTCCATCACAGAAGTAAATACACCTATATTGAATGGCATCGTGTGTGATTTCAGTTTTACCATTATCAAGTCTATCAATTTAGTTAGGTCATGTTGCATCCTCTTAGGTTATTTGCTAGGTTGTTATGCTATGTTGATTGGTACGACAGATGCCAAAATTGAAGTTCCTATATTAATCTGCTGCGCTCATTTCATGCATTTGGTGGCACATCTTACTAAGGCTTATCCCAAATTTATTCAGCCATTATTTGATCAGAAGAAAATTCTTCTACTGCTGCCAAGAGTTCTCTGATGTATTTTGGGATAAACTTCAGCAGTTGCACCACCAAATGCATGAAATAGGGGTAGCAGATGAATAGGGGAACTTAAATTTTGGCGGCTTTTTTACCAATAACATAGTATAAACCACAAGCTTAACGGCTGCATCAAATTCCATGAGTGTCTTGGAAAATATTTTTAAATTTCTCCTTATATTGATATGCAAGAGGCGTGATACACTTGGTGAGATCCAAGAGATGGTTATGCAGACTGCACTTAATCCTTCCTGCTATCTCCTTTCTGCATTGGTGGAAAATAGAAACATTGATTGCTGTGGAAATCCAAATCCCTTTTTCAGTCCTTAATTTTAATATACTATGCTGAAGCGTTTCACGCCATTTTTAACCTCTTTGGTCGAATATATTGAAGGCCAGGGATGAAATAACTTTATTTGGACCGCGATGCAGTAATGAAAGTGTGCTGGTTCGGAACCAAGAAAGACACAATTCTGGATATATAAGATTCTGTGGTATATCTTTGAAGGCTCTCGAACCCCATCACCCCCGCGGGTAGGGGGATAGCATACTCCCGCAGTATCCCTGCTTGTCATACGAGGCGACTTAAAGGGCGGGGAGAAAACCTCGAAAACAAACCCCAAGCCAGCCAGGGATGTGCCCGGACAGTGCGATATCCGTCTTTGGCCCCAGATTTCACGTAAACGGGAGGCCGGGGGCTAGCCACTCCTGGTCAATCGGCTTCCATCACGTTTTCGCCCCAGTGGCGAGTGCCAAGGTTGGGGGGGCCTGCATAGGGAGGTCGGAGATGTAAGAGTTTTGGTGGGCCCCTGAACCGAAGATCCACCCCGAAACAGACAACCACTCCAGAAGCGCTATATCCCTCGAGTTAGCCCTGGCGACCGCTCCGGTTTGGCGGAGTGGTGTCCAAAAAGTGTGGCTCCGTGGCGGGTGGGGAGGCCGAGGGACGAATCATTTATTATTATGGAGGAAAAACCCTTTCCACCACTAAAAAGATCCCGTCCGTACACCGGCGGGGGAGAAAAGTGTATTGGCGCATGTAAGCGCTATTTGATTATGTCGTGCATAAGGGAAGGTGAGACCTTGAAAGAGGTTTCTCCTTTCTTAATTCGCAGAGTGTTAACACAGATTGTGCCCGGGGACCCAAAGAGCGTGAAGAAGCTCAGGGATGGTACACTTCTTATAGAGACCCTGAACGATACACAGAGCGAAAATATGCTAGCTATGGGAATGCTCCATGACATTCCGATAAAGGTGGAGGTGCACCGCACTCTCAACACTTGTCGGGGAGTCATCAGTCAAAACGAACTCCTATACGTGGACATGGAAGAAATCAAGAGAGAAATGTTCTCTCAGGGAGTGACTGATCACCACGAGGCGCAACGGAGAAAACGTGAACAGCACCTCCGTGATGTTGACGTTTGCGCGTGATAGACTACCCGACAAGGTGTTTGTGGGCTATGAATCGGTACCAGTGAGGCCAATCATCCCAAATCCTGTGCTTTGTTTCAAATGCCAACGGTTTGGTCATGTCAGGTCGCGCTGCTGGGGCAAGGAGTGCTCTTCGGAACCTCCTTGTGTCAATGCGAGGGTAAACACCCAGTGTACTCTCGTGATTGCCCGAAGGTGAAAGAAGAGAGGGAAGTCATGGAGATAAAAACACTGGAAAAAATCCCATGTCCAGAAGCGAGGAGAAAAAGGCAGGGTGCTAATCGCCCCAACATTCTCCTGGTCCTTTGCTTCCGATGCGACCACGCCATGTGTAAAGTGTACCATTGCCACGCAGACAGAGATCCCGAAAGAGTCCCCAATTGACAAGCAAGTGCCTAAACCCAAAAGGGGGAAGGATACGAAGAGTAAGGTGGACAAGAAGCCACGTACTCCTGTGGGCCCTCCAAAGAAGAGCGCACAAAAAACAAGCAAGGGGAACATGCCTAAAGGCCGCGAGAATACACCTTCCCCGCCGCTTCCCGCCAAGCCAAAGAAGCCGGAGGTAATTGAAGAGGACCAGAGTATCTCTGATACAGAGGTCTTCGCAAGCGAGTGGAAGAGGAAACATCGCTTCAAGCGATAAACTCAATAGAGTTGGTCATCTCCCTTTTTAATTAACTTATTTATTTATTCATTTTAATTTTAAACATTAAATGTTTCATATTGCGGTGGGACTGCAATGGTTTTTATTGGCACAAGGAGGAGCTGGCCATTATGATCCAAGATTTTAAACATTCTTTAATATGTCTGCAAGAGACACATTTTAAGGCCAAAGACAATGGTATCCTTAAGGGGTACACTGTTATTAGCATGGATAACCTAAGTGGCCAAAGAGCCCAAGGTGGATTAGCAGTTGCGACCCGTGAGGCCCTTTACACCTCCCAAGTCCAACTGAACTCTCCATTCCAAGCCGTCGCTGTCACGGTCCAAACCCCTGAGAGGATGACTTTATGTAGCGTGTATCTGCCAGAGGGTTCACCAGTGACTCGCCTGAACCTTGAAGCCCTTGTCCGCCAGCTTCCTCGGCCGTTCATTCTGATGGGAGATTTTAATGCCCATGATCCTCTCTGGGGACTGCCAGAAACCCAAAGTAATAGGAGAAGACGAATCTTATCCTACTTTATTGAGGATTTTAACCTGTTTTTATTAAATAGCGGCGAAAAAACCCGGTTTAACAGTTTCAATGGGGAATTCTCAGCAATAGATCTTTGTTTATGCTCGAGAAGTCTAGCCCCAAAGCTGAAAATGTCCACCCACAACGATATCTGTGGGAGTGACCATTTTCCTCCCCTACTCGTTAAAGAAGACTCTTCGCCCAACATTTCAAAACCTCCGGAAAAGTGGCGTATTAACCGTGCGGACTGGCCACTTTTGAAGCGCACGTTTACATATAAACATCACGCAAGTTTCGACGTGTTGCACAATGTCGAGAAACTAAGTTCAACGCACTTGGTGGCAGCTACCAAAAGTATCCCTCGTACGTCAGGGAATCTTTCGTTGAATATTTTTAAAAAATATCCCACGGCAACTAATCTGGCATCGTACCGCCGCCTGAGAGCGCGAGCTTGAAGGGCCGTCAAGGCGGCCAAGAGGGCTTCCTGGTTAGAATTCGTCTCTACCATCAACCATCGCACGCCACTTGGTCAGGTATGGGACAAAGTAAAGAAAATCTCCGGGTCCAAGGGCTCATTTGTCATCTCACCATTGCTTGTTGCTGACTGGGCGGTTAATTCACCTGCCAAAAGAAGCAACATATTTGCCAGTCAGTTCGCGGCCAATAGCAGTGACGATGGCTATGCCGCGGACTTAGCAAACATAAAGAGGCGATGCGAGAGAGTCCCTCTCAATTTTGGCGCAGGTCCTACATCTGAATATTACAATGAGCCTTTCACGCCCTGGGAGCTTAAATCTTCCATCGAAGTCTTCCATAACAACTCGCCAGGGTAGGACGAAATCCATAACGCTTTTCTCCGGAACATTCCGGAAACTGCAATTGGGGAGGTCCTAAATACCCTCAACCAACTTCGGAACGAGGGCAGTTTTTCAAATGCCTGGCGAGAGTCCATCGTGATACCAATCCCAAAACAGGGCAAGGACAAAAATGACCCGAATAACTACCATCCCATATCTCTCAGCAGCAGCGTGTGCAAGGTGATGGAATGGATGGTAAACCGACGTCTCATGTGGTGCTTGGAGAGTCGACACCTGCTATCTGACGCTCAGTGCCGCTTTCGGCGTGGCAGGTCCACGACAGACCATCTGGTGCGCACTGAGAACTTCAACCAGGAAGCCTTTCTCTAACGTCAACACGTCATAGCAGTCTTCTTCGACCTGTAGAAGGCTTATGATAGTGATTGGAATGCATCTTGCCCTGGTGATGACATCGCTCTATGTGGACGACCTAGCCATATTTTGCCGGTTGACACAACTACCAAACGCTTCCAGGCAAGCCCAGGTGACTCTAAATAAACTGGGAGAGTGGTCGCGAAAGAACGGATTTTTTTTCTCCTCGGAGAAAACGAAATGCGTGCACTTTCACCTTCTTCGCGGTTACCATGTTACCCCGATTTGTGTTCTCCCATTTTTGGAGTCCGTCCGCTTTCTTGGCATGATCCTTGACCAAAAGCTTAAGTGGCGGGAGCATATCCTCGTGTTACGTGAGAGGTTACGCCAAACCCTCGACATTTTAAAATTTTTAACTCACTCCACATGGGGAGCAGACCGCACCAGTATGCTTTTATTGTACAGAGGCTTGGTGCGATCCAAACTGGACTATGGTTCCATTGTGTATTCCTCAGGACGAGAGTCTTACTTAAAACCAGTTAGAGCCCTTAAGTCTGTAGGCCCTTTGCCGTTCGTTTTAATGATTTTATTAACGAGGTAAATTTTACATTTCCTCAAGTATGCCCCGTCTCCTATGCTAAGTATCCGCCTTGTTTAACGCCAATGCGGGATATTAAATTCATTGCCAATGCACGCCGCAAAGCCAAGACGACCGATTCCGAATACCAGCAACTCTTCAGTGCCGTCCTCGGCTCACTTTCTGGCTTTGTCCCAGTCTACACCGACGGGTCAAAGTCAGAATCTGCATGTGCCTATGCGGTCATGTCCCACTACCATGGAGTCTTGAGGAAAAAACTACACACTTCTTGCAGCATTTTCACAGCCGAGCTGTCGGCCATAAGGACGGCCCTAGGAGAAATAAAAGAAAGCAATGGCTCTTTCCTCATCTGCACAGACTCGTTGAGCGCCCTAAAATCTATATCGGTCTTTGCACCTGTGCACCCGATAGTCCAGGAGATCCATTATACCCTGTTGTCTCTTCAGAGAAAGGGGAACATGGTCTCCTTTATATGGACTCCTGGTCACGTTGGCTTAAGATGTAACAAAAAAGCTTACCAGGCAGCAAAGGATGCCCTTCGAAAATCCGAGACACACTCCACCTTGGTTCCAATAGAGGATGTAAAGGGTACCTTGTGTAATTTGGTTTTGCATCAGCTGGAGGAGGCTTGGTGGTCTTTGCAAAATAATCAGGGTAATAAAATCGGTCGTTTCACCATGGTCCTCTTCCATCCGGAACATTAGGAGGGAAGAGGTCATGATTACGCGCCTGAGAATAGGGCACTCTGCCCTCACTCATTCGTACCTCTTTGCGGAGGTAAAAGATCAGCCCTGCTGAAATGAGTGCCTCCAACCCCTGACAATAAAACATATCCTGACAGAATGTAGAACATACCAAAGGACCAGAGACATGTTTAATATAAGGGGAGACTTAGGTTATATTTTAAGGGATAACTCTTGGTTCATAAATCGTGTCTTAAATTTTTTAAGGGCCACTGGTTGAATGAGGCAGCTATGGTTTTGGATCTCACAATTTTAATGCCTTTCGATTTTAACAATTATTTATTTATTTATATATTTAATCGTGCTTATTTATTCCTAATTAAAAAGGAATTTTAGTTTTCATTTTACTGAGTGGTGCAAAATGACCTTAGCTGTCGACGCACCCTAAAACGCTCAAAACTACTACTACTACTCGAACCCAATGTCTTTTCTCTAGCATAGGAAAGTTGTTTACAAATCCTCCCCGCACAAGGTGAATGCCGCATGGCTGCTAAATTTGAAGGTCTCAGTAATTTAATGGTGGAGAAACCTTGGGAAAATGGTAAGGAAGGTATGGGTTGCATGTTGTGTGCGTTCCTGATGGTATCATCTTTCCTATTTAGATGAAACTGTCACTGCTTCAGATTAGGAAAATATGTCTTGGTTGTGAATGCCCTGCACTAAAGGGATAAAATTAGATAGTCAATTACAATATATATTGCGCGCACCTGATTGATTGGGCTTGTGACTATCCCTTCTTTGGAAATTGGAATGCACATTAAAAGAGGATAGCATATTATTTGTTTAATTCCCAATGGCACCTACGTGAACCTATGCTACGTACGTTAACCGACTACCACAGGCCCTAAAGTGCATTCTATCTGACGGAGCTGGGGACGGAAAGCCTCAGAAAATATATGGTGGGAACCAATTGAAAATAAGGAAAGGAAGGTGGTTATGTTTAAATAAGCACTGCGGTCCATTCAGTGAATCTGAAGAAGCAAGTGATGGAAAGCCCTTAGGAAGATTAGCTAGTGGTTTCTCTTTTGCCTCCAGGGATCTCATTTTTGCTCGTTCCTTCTTTAAGCACAAATTAAACCAGCTAGCATCTAGCATTTGACCTTTTTGGGGTATTTGGAACAACTTGTAGAAAAATTAAAATTGTGATGTATTAATGAATGCCAATAATAAAAACAGATAATGTTATCCATTCATATCATTGAAAAACTGGGCATCAAATCTAATTTTCTTAGCTCAAGCATCAGTAAAAGAAGGTGGGCAGCAGTGAAGGAGGACCAGACTCAGTAAAAAGAGGAAACAGTGCGCACTATGGTGCATGGTGCTAAAGGAACACTGTAGGTGATGAGTGCAGAGACAGTGTGATGAAGTTGAAATGATGAATACATTTCATGAAAACCTTTGTCTACTATGAGACTACTGAAGTTATAGGGAGGAAAAAAGTGGGGGTTATTAGGTAATATGTATTGCAGTGTAGGAAAAATGTGAAAAGTAACTGTCATTATGGGCCAATTTCAGTGTCCTGTCGTAGTTACATTTGGTTATTTTCAAGGAAAAATGTTCTACTTTAGCAGATACTGTTGAAAACATTTTACTTTCAATCAAAGATGACTTGCCGTTAGTGATTGCCATTTTGCAATCTTGTACTGCACTGATAAGTGCTGTCATTGCTGATCACGTCACCCGGGGAGGAGGTCCTCTAATTGCTATGAAACCATCTAAGTATTTATGTATTTATTTATTTGCCTGAGGATCTGGGTACATTCATGTTCCAAGATATACGGCACGTCAAAGATCTTAACATAAAATACAATACATTGTTACATATTCAGAAACTCATCAATAGTGCAGAATAAGTGTAGCATGGAAAAGTCCCTCACTTTGAATTTAAAGGTTGACATTTTTTCTATGCTCTTGATAACCAGAGGAAGGTTATTAAGTACCTCGAGGGATACTGTGCGCCGACTTAATACCAATGGAAACGTGATAGTTTGTTTTTTAAGTTTCCCCTTTCTTCCCTCGCCTCTCTTTCTGGCACCCTCACGCTGCCTGTAGCGTTGTCATATTTTCTACCTCTATCCTCGTTGGCGGAGACCAATGTTGCATATTCATGTCGTAGTGGAATTCCGCCTTCTTGGTTTTCAATATCTAGCATGAATTTTGACTACATTTTAAGGTGCATTTGTTTACTTGACTTACCTTGGGCCACGAAGATATAGCCCACCACTTCTTGGCCTCTTTCTTTTCATGAAATTGGCGTAGTTTCTGATAATATGTACTTCAAACAAGAGGCATTATTTTTATCGCTTGCAAAAATTCCAGTTGTGACCTACAAGGGAACTTTACCTGTGAGGGTTTAGTCGCAAAGCTTAATTTCCAAGACAAAATGATAATAATGCTGTTCAATAACCATCAAAATAATTGGTGCCTATTCGTGGTCAACTTCAGGAGTTTTTATCCACTTAATTCAATCCATGTGGCAGCACAGATACAGATTATGCAAGGCATTTCAATTTATTCAAGACTTTCAAAGAAGCGGAATACCTTAAGTAAGGAAGAAATACGGCCGAGTAAATTGAGAGCATTAAGGGTGCCAGTCGGCTAACAGCAAGAGAACCAGAACTGTGGGGTCCATACGTGTTTTCTCATAAATCAGCAATAAATATGGGAACAGAACAAGATCTTGATGTGAAGAGTACCAGAACAAAATCAAAACTAATATATTAGAGCCCATCCATAAAGTCAACGAAATATGTCCTTTGTGCGATTTGGGTAAAAGCCGTGCAAGTCAGACGTGCATGCGATGTGCATCCCCAATGCTATCATCTTTCTTATGTAGGTGAAACTGCCACCGCTTCAGATTATGAAAATATGGCTTGGTCGTGTGTACTGTGCACCAAAGGGATGAAATTAGATATTCAGTTACAATAGATGGTGTACAGCTGATTCATTGGCCTTGTGACTATTCCTTCGCTGGAAATCTTTTATGCTTTGAAAGTGCATTATAAGAGGATAGCAGATTAATTTTGTTTAATTTCCTCTGGTACCAACGTCAACCTATGGTACTTACATTAACCTACTACTACAGGCCCTAAAGTGCATTCAATCGAAAGGAGTGGAGGATGGAAAGCCTCAGAAAAGATATCAGGGGAACCAATTAAATAAACGGAAAAGAAGGTGGCTATGTTTAAATAGGCACTGCAGTCCATTCAGTCTATCTGGTAAAGTGAGTGATGGAAAGCCTTGGGGAGGATTAAATATGCTACACTATAACAAAGACGCTTGCATAATTATTTATATTTTTTACTAGGTAATCTACTGGTTAAGGTAGATTTTTGGATGGACATAATTAGTAATTTAATGATTTGTGACCCCTAGCAAAACACAACATCCT
>NW_027286886.1:202500-237500 GCF_022747635.1 Hetaerina americana
CTAAACCTGGCCATAAGCATAATGAAACCATATACCTGCAAATGGGGGGAGTAGTGTCCTTGTTTGCTTACTTACGCCAAATTTCAAGGAAAACGTGTTTCAGTTTTGATGATAATGTCTAAAACTTTTGATTTTACGATGATAGTAGACAGTTTGTTTCGGCTAACTAAACTTAAGCTATAGTGGGAGGGCCCTGAATCATATTCTATATAATGAGTATACAGTATTTGAGATTCTAGCAATTCCTGAGAGTACAAGCGAGTTTGAAATGCCCAATTTAATGAGATAAGGCCCTTTACTTAGTGTAAAATTTGTTGGTATCACTAAAAAATCTGTCCTCCTCACTGGGCAAGAAATGGTCGTGGGCTAGCATTCAGTGAGACAATTTCAGTTACCTAAAATCAAAATGACCCGTTGTGGATAGCCATGCACAACCGGTGTTTAAATTTAGCGTAAGAGAAGTCGATTACAAATTAGGTCTTATAGGTGGACCCGATCAGCAAGGAGTAGATATTGAACATTGTTAGGGTATCCACTGAGTTCAGATGATGCAAGGTAAAGGATTTCATTACAGCCACCAAGTATTGTAAGTACTACAAATGCCTAAATTTCGGCACCCTCTTAAAAACTGCAATGTAGCTGAAGGTGTGCGAATACTGCTCTGAGAACCAGACGTATAGGAATTGCAATTCAGTGGGAAAATGTACATGCTATGCAAACTGCATTCAGCAATAGGAATGCAAATTCCTATAAATGCATATGACCGCTCAATGAAATGATAGACAATGCCAAATAGAAGCTGCATAATCAATCAAGGCCAAATAAACATTCAAAAGGTGAAATTTAATACAAACAATATGATGAAAGAATCAGCTGGCCATGGGCTTGACATATTGTTGGTACATGTTCAAATGCATAGCACTCCCATAATATCTAAGGGAAAATTGTTTTTCAAGTCATGTAAGACTTAACAAAAGCTAAAACTTCCTTAGTTTAGGCAAATGTTAAAAAAAACCCTTGCAGCGGCATGTATAAGGGCAGACCAAAAGCTAATATTTCTAACAGCAGGGTATGTACCTCCTTAATAAGATTTAAAGAATCAAATAAAATAGCCAAGGAGGAGTGTTAAAATTCAAGCATACAAAATAGTTACAGCCATAGATACCAAGTGTACAGATTAAATGGTTAAATTCCAAAGAAACTGCGGGAGATGCCGCAACAGTAACTTTCAACGGAGTCATCCGCTAATGTGCATTTCAATGCAACAATTTCAGAGTGTAAAAATCATTCGCCTTGACTGGGATGACCCAGTCGAGGCGAATGATTTTTACATTCTGAAATTGTTGCATTAAATGGTTAAGTAGGGTAACAAATTATCAGGGCAGAGATCGAGAAGAGCTCTTAAACCTGGATGACATGTTTATCTTGAACGACCTTGTGGAACCATTCACATTCTCGTGAATTATGGGCAGATCTTAAATCTACCTGTCCACAAAAAACAGAGCAGTTATAAATTTTGAAATGTGTCTGTTGTAAAGATGAACTTGCCAACGAAGTTTTTCATCCCTTCCACTCCCCGCTCCTAGATGTGCCACTCTTCTAAGTCAAAAGATTTAATTCAGGTATATATAGACAGTGTGCTTCTATGACCATCTGATGATGACGTTCAATGTTGAAACCTGGGTCGTTTTTTTTTTAATAAAGTGTGTGGAATAACGAAGTAAATTATTTCATTTCAATTATCTGGTTTAGTAGGGAAACTTATGATCAGGGCTGAGACCTAGAAGAACTGATAAACTTGGGAGGACATGTTTATCTTGAACAACCTTGTGGAAATATTCACATTCTCATGAACTATGGGCTGATCTTAAATCGACCTTTCCACGAAAAACTCAGCAGAAATGGGACAATTGGAGGTGTAATGTTCATGATTAACCATTGATTAATGGCCACTGAGTAATAACATAGCAAATAGGCCATAATATTGAAAAGTTAAATAATCAATAGCAAAGCTAAATTATTGGCCCTGCAAACTGGATTCAACATAGTGGAGTATTCATTGAAACTTGCCAATGTAAAACAATACCTTGGGACCCAAGTAATGAAAATTGGTGAGATTGATAAAATTGAGATTGAGCGAAATCTTAAATATATTCCCTGAAATATTCTGCGCAAGGATTGATACCCTCATAAAAACCACCAATTTTAGCAACCTGGTAGAGCAAGAAGCTTCATAGATATGAATGAAACTGCTAACCCTGTAATATTGCCATTTCGGCATTTTTTAAAACAAGTAAATAAAGAATATTGTAGAAGGTAAAGAAATTAATTGATGCATGGAAAATGAATTATTTGCTTTTGGTATTAAGAAAAAAACAGGGTGTTGGATAAATATTAATATTAGTTATCTGTATTAGAACATTTAATGATAGTAGTTAAGTTCAAAAGAAAAAGTTCCCCAACAATTGCATAATTATTGGCTAAGGAATTTGTCCATTATCTTTGGAATAAACTTACAAATGTCAGATTCCCTAGTGAATGAGACTTAATTGATTTGTTAATTACTGTACTTGTCCTCCATCTAGGAAAACTGCATCCAAGAGAATGGGCATGGAAGTATCAGCGGGGAAAGCAGAACCTGTTGATTTTCACTTGACTCCAGCCTGGCATTTTAAGGAGACTTGGGGAAACGGTGGGAGCGACCGTTTGAAGATGGTAGAAAGACCACATAAGATAAAGGTGTAAGGTTTCCTGGGGTTGCACCTGGGAATGTTTGATCGTAGTTTGGTTAGCACTTACCCTATCCCTAGTAGATTGGCAGTAGGCAGACCCACCAGACAAAAGATGCATGGTAGTCATACGATACGGTGTACATGAGGATTAGTCATGAAGGCTGAAAGAAAATCCTGCGAAAATGAGTTATACGGCCAGACAGGAGGCATGGGGAATCAGGGTACCTTTGTTTTTCCCTCTTGGATTGGTTTAGTAAGGATGGCGTCTTGCAGCCATTGACACCAATTCTATGTGGACGTGGAAATAATGAAAAAATTTGAATAATATTAATAAAAAATAAATAACCCCTATAATGTAAGCTCAATTGCAGACTCAGCAAAGCATGAATAAGAGAAATATGTCAGTATGAAATATTAAGACTGGACATTAAACTCAGCATGCCAGAGAAGGTAGCTCTATGTTATATCAATTAGTTTGGCTCAATGTATTATTAAATACTCTGCTAAAGCTTTGTGAAGTGTTCTTATAAAATAGCTGATTCTTCCTTAAATTAATTAAATCTGTAATCAATTTGGGTAAATAGTATTGTTGTGATATGATGCCATCATGACTTAAGATATTTTTTTTCTCTTGTCCTGTTATTCATGTTAAACAACTAAATACCTATGTACTATAATACTTTTAACCTTGCTGTTAAAATTTGTTCAGTTCCTTTGATTTATATTCATACTTAATGTACAATTGATAAATGTGTATCATTTTGTCAAGTGGTAAGTGTATGAAAAAATTAGCAAAAAAATAAATATATGGGAATAAGTGGTAATTGAATACCAAGAAGAATTGTGCGAGAGCAGGAATATCCTGAATGTATCAACAAGGAGTGTCACAATAGTTGAATCTGCAATAAAGTTTTAAATAGGGAAATTTCTTCATCACCTTTCTGACTTGTTTATTTAAACTAGCAAAACCAGTCAAGGGATGAGGCTTCAAAGAACTTGTGGGGAATCATGACCCTATTGAGCTTGAACGTAGTCTGGCATTGTAAGGGGACATGCAAGGTGATGTCAGTGAGAGCTATAGTTCTGGGGACTGCGGTCAATAGTGCAATACCACTGCTTTGGTATTTTCCTCACCTACTTGGTGTAGCAAAGGTGTGCATCATGGTGCTCTCATTTCCAGTAATCAGGATTAAGAGACTATTGTCCGGGCCGGGATTCTGTCATACCTTCAATGTGCAGCATTGTCTTTCAGGTGCCACAGCCCTAGCCTAATTATCCAAAGGGATCTGAGGACACCACAGCAGTGGGATATAGTATGGGGTGGTCAATTCTTCTCATCTCTGCTCAGTATGCATAAAGGTTAAAAGCACAGGGTATCGATTCTTTTGGCTTCAAGAGTTTCCAGCTAGAGGTACCAAAAAAGAACAAATGGCCAAATGTGATAGCCATGCCCCTTGTTGAACCTTCGGTGTTTGCTGTTTCTATCATTGCAATGCAGAATTAACCAAGTGTTTGATAGTAAACTAACCAATTCAAATTTGTGGTTGGGTTGGGCCATTGTGAGACAATTAAGCATTTATACCATGATGATCAGCTGTTGCTGTAGTAAACCACAGTACAAAAGGATCTGCAGGTTCAGGAAAGGGTGGTCTGGTTCTTTTCCATTTGTTGGTAAAATATCCTCTCCCCAAAAGTAGGTTGATATATTCGCCAAGAAGCTCTCATTCTCACATTTGTGGTTGGACTGCTGTGAAATGGCCTGCCTGAACTGCGACTGTTGGAAACTGTATTTAGATAGCACAACAATGCTAACTGTCAATAGAATGTCTCTCATGTAAGATAGGTCCTAACGGATAGGCCTCTGTGGTGGAGGCTAACAGAGACCCTCTGTTCCAGGTGGTGTCATAAGGTCGTACTCTGCCAATGAGCAAGAGGGCTTGGACCTCCTAGCACTTCCAAGGCCACAGGGGTTCCTTTTATTAGGGCTATAGAGAGTAGGATAGGAAGATCCTTGACTCAGACCAGCTGTGCCCTGTCTGCCTGCCAGGCAGGATCGGTTGGGGGGGTCGTGAGAGGATCTCATAGATTTAAAATGCATTCTCTTTCCCCTTTGTGTTATTTAAAAAAGTGGGAGACTTATAGGACATTATGATTAGATCGGCCATGAAACCAGCAAGAAGACTAGTAATAACAAAATTTAGGGAAGCGCTCACGTTAACTTTAATGAATGTCAATCCTGTTCCCAGCTGAATATACTTACAAACAGGACCCAAAAGATAGCAACATCCATTGTGAAAAAATGGTGATAGAAAAGGAAACTGGAATTGACCAATCACTATTATCTGAAGGTGTAACTAATAATGCAGACAATATCATACTAATAGAAACAAGTCATCCAATTACAATAATGCCATACATAAATATGAAACCACAATAATGTTATCAATGCTATGTAATAGACATGGCACAAGGTTGTCAACTGCATTGTTACTGCTGTGCTGGAAACCATGAAGGTAACCATAAAAAAAGTGGTTACCAGTCGTCGCGGTAACCCTAAATAACCTCAAGTGCCCAAACCTCTGACCAAGTCAGACCAACCATAAGGTGCTTTGGAGTGGCTAATAGGTTGTTTTTCTGGAATACAATGTATATGGGTATGGCTCAAGGTTGTGTACCATATTGCTGAAACCATGAAGGTAAAGATTGCCAGAGGGTCGGGCCAACTAAATTTTGCATCTACTGCAGGGACCATGAATCTAATGCCTCCCCTGAATTATTGAATGTGAATGAGGAAAACAAAGATTTACTGATTACCAAGAAAGTAAATAATGTAAAGGGAGGTATAATGGGTACAGTGGGCGAAACAAATGAGTATGAGAGTTAATGAAGTCCCTCACCAGCTTTGGCACTATGATGAACAGGGACTTAGGCCAGAAGGTGCTATGGTCTGGCGAACTGGTGATTATTCTGGAAAATAATGTTGTTAGAGCTGACCCAGAAGCACGTACTGAATATAGTGAGAATAAAGAAAGAAATAGATGAAACGGCCAAATTACTAGCTGCAGATCCCAACAATGCAATGAAAGAAGCAATCGCAATGGAAAAAAAGACTGCATGCCTTGAAAATAGATAAGGCTACCTAAAGCCTAATAATGAATGAAAACTTTACAGAAGAAATCATTGCCAATTAGGCACCATCTCTTTGAAAGCAATAGTGAAAGACCTGGATAAACAAATGAAAATAGCAATGTTACAGCAGAGAGTAAAGGTGGCAACAGCAGTTGGATGGATCAATCATGCAAATAGTCATGGTACTCAGAAGCCGTTTGACATCCTTCCCCCCGTATGTTGGGGGATGAAGAACACTCCCGCGGTGTCCCTGCTTGCTGTAAGAGGAGACTACAAAGGTGGGGAGAAACCCCAAAACAAGCCCCAAGCCAACAAGGGATGAGTCCGGAGCGTGCTGTGGATCCAATGAATGTGAGAGGCCAAACCATCTGGCCCGCGATCTGCCCAGGTGTTTGCCGTGCCTAAAGACCAGTAAGGGAGAGAAGAGGATCCTGGAGGGTGATCTTTCTGGTTACCAGCAGGGTTTCGGATGGTCGGTATGGACCGGAGAGCAATATCCCTCTTCGGCTCCGGGTTTCACCTAAACGGGAGGCCGGTAGGGTCCTAGGAAAAATAAAAGAAAGCAATGGCTCTTTCCTCATCCGTACAAACTCCTTGAGCTGCCTAAAATCTGTATCGATCTTTCAACCTGTGCATCCGATAGTTCAGGAGATCCTTTTACCCTCTTGTCCCTTTAGTGAAGGGGAACAGGGTATCTTTTGTATAGACTCCGGGTCACGTTGGAATAACCGGCGATGAAAAAGCTCACCAGGCAGCAAAAGAAGCCCTGCGCAAATACTGGACCTACTCCACCTTGGTTCCTTTGGAGGATGTAAAGGTTGCCTTGTGTAATTTGGTTTTGCACCAGCTGGAGGAGGCTTGGTGGTCTTTGCAAATTAATAAACTCAGGGTAATAAAGATCGTAGGCTTTCGCAGCTGTTGAGAGATGCAGAGGTAGTTTTCGGGCTGGACTGCGTGAGAGACATTTTTGGCTCGTTTCTCTCCCGTTGCAGGGAGCGTTTTCAGGAGCGAAGTAGTTTTATGCTAGCTGATCCGCCGGTACTTATACCCGGTTCTCGTTCCTTTCACTTTTCACGAAACGCCACTGTGGTAATCAAAAAGGAAGACTATGAGAAAAAGGTCTCAAAGCTGCTGGAAGACGACACGTACGTAAAACTTAAACGTGACCCCACATCCAGGATAGAACGGCAAGTGAGAGACCACGCCAAAAAATCTTCAATTCCTTTGGAAGATCAGAAGAAACTATTTCCTTCCGCCTCCAGATGTCCACGACTCTACGGATTACCAAAGGTTCACAAGAAAGAAATCCCATTGAGACCCATTGTCAGTGGCTTAGGATCACCTACTTACAAGTTAGCCCAGTTTCTCGCTAGAAGTCTCAAACCCTTCACTGGGAATACGACGTAAACGTAAGAGATTCATCCCACTTCATCGAGATTCTGGAATCACTAAATGTCTCCCCACGTGATATTCTCGTAAGTTTTGACGTGGTGTCACTTTTCACGAAGGTTCCGGTGCGGGAATCCCTGGCCATACTTCAAAGATTCACTAGCAAAGGACTACCACCAGACTTCCCAAAACTGGTTGAATTCTGCCTGGAGAGTAACTACTTCCTATGGAACGGCGATATATACCAGCAAACAGAAGGAGCGGCAATGGGATCATCATTGTCTCCGGCCATCGCCAACATATTCATGGAAGACCTCGAGGAAAAAGCGCTGGCATCCTGCAACCTCCCTCCCAAATGCTGGCTACGCTGCGTGGACGACACCTTCGTCATCTGGCCACAAGGAGAGGAGAAATTAGAAGTTTCACCGAGAATTGAATAACATAAACTCGGCCATAAAATTCACGAAGGAACTCGAGAAAGACGGACGCCTTCCGTTCCTTGACGTACTCGTGACGAGGAAGTTAGACGGAACTCTCGGCCACTCAGTGTACAGAAAACCTACGCACACTGATCGTTACCTCCACGCCACTTCTCATCACCACCCACAGCAAAAGGCAGGTGTCATCAAGACTCTTCTCCAGAGCAGAAAGAGTGTCAGACGCAGAATCACTCCCAGCAGAGAAAGAACACCTGAACAGAGCCATGAGAAACAACGCCTACGATAATGCCTTCATCAGAAGAGCCGTGAGGAAAAGAGATTCAGACAACGAGATAAAGGAGAAACCAGCTGCTTTCGCCCTTCTTCCCTATGTCAAGGGCACGACCGATCGCATAGCACGAATCCTCAGAAAGAAAAATGTCGTCACCCGTTTCGGCACGGTGAAGAAGCTAAAGGACATATTCCCCTCACCCAAAGACAAACTCCCCCTCTACTGACCGAAGGGGCATACGAAGTACCATGCAGCTGCGGCGGAAGCTACGTTGACCAGACTGGACGTGCTATGGAAACACGTATAAAAGAACACCGAGCATCAGTAAAAACCAACAATGGAAAACATCAGCCATTGCGGAGCACATCATGTCGGAGCCAGGACATAAAATAGACTTCGACAACACGAAAGTCCTAGCGAAGAAACAACTATTGCATTTCTACTTCCCTAGGCTAATTCGTGAGTCTATTGAAATAGCGAAACGGCCACGGAATTTCAACCGAGACGACGGCTTCCACCTGCCAGATACCTGGAAACGCTTTTTGCGTGGGGGGGGAAGTAACCAACGGTCAAAAAGAGAAAGGCAACCTACCACCCCCACCCAAACCCCCCTCCCCAACACAAAAACATCAACGCCCATTAACGGTCAAAAAGTGAAAGGACCGAGAACCGGGTATAAATACCGGCTGATCAGGTAGCATAAAATTACTTTGCTCCTGAAGACGCTCCCTGCAACGGGAGAGAAACGTTGAGCCAAAAATGTCTCTCACGCAGTCCAGCCCGAAAACTACCTCTGCATCTCTCAGCAGCTGCGAAAGCCTACGATACCGCGCCTTAGAATAGGGCACTCTGCCCTCACTCATTCGTACCTCTTTGCGGAGGGAAATGATCAGCCCCGCTGCAATGAGTGCCTCCAACCCCTGACAGTAAAACATACCTGACGGAATGTAGAACATACCAAAGGACCGGAGACATGTTTTATATAAGGAAGACTTCAGTAATATTTTAGGGGATGACTGGGTTTATAAATCGAGTCTTTACTTTTTTTAAGGGCAACTGGTTTAACCAGGCAGCTTTAGCTTTGGAGCTCATAATTTTAGTGCCTTTTGATTTTAACAATTATTTATATATTTAATTGTTTTTATTTATTCCTAATTAAAAAGTAATTTTAGTTTTCATTTTAATGAGTGGTGCAAAATGACCTTAGCTGTCGACGCACATTAACGCTCAAAACTACTACTACTACTCGAAACTGGCCATAGGCCGTGGCCTACCCGTTCTGGTTTCCGTCACGAAGTTGTTGTCCGTGAAGGCTATTGCGTTAACGTGTTTGCCTCGGAGACAACCAACCTCGGTTAGTACAGCGTGGAGATTGCGGTCCAGGACGCAGTAAAACAAAAAGAACTTAAGGATCCCGGTCTGACCCCCCTCCCTACAGGTATTTGCAATTCCAGCTGAGCCTGGTTCTTATCGCAGTGGAGTATAACCCGACTAGGTATTTAGCTGGTATACCCACGGTTAGTGCAACTTTGTCAGCGGTGGCTAACACGGCTGGATGTTCATCCGTAGCAAATGCCTTAGCCATATCAAGTATTATAGCTACGTGTAATTTTGTCGTACTCGTGCGTTTTGGAGGAGACTAGACAAGATAACCGTATTTTCGGAGACTCCATCTTTTGACCTGAAGGCTGTCTCTCACATAACAGGCAGGTGGTGGCAATAGCAATTGGTAATTGCCCGGGCTTTTGGTTTCTTACCTTCGGGCTAAACACTGTCTACATGGGGGCCAGATCGGCAGGAACCCTCCGTGTATACAAAAAGATGTAGAGAGCCGCGCGTAAGTGGCGTGACCGCTCTCCACTGTCGCACCGTTACGCCATCGCGTCTCGGAGCTTTCCTTGTGTTAAGAACTCTCGGTTACTTCCGACGGAGTAACGCGACTCCTCTAAGTAAAAGGGGGAGGCTCTCCTACCGCCGCCAGTTCGACACAGACTACGGAAATATCGCCATACACAGGGTTCTCCATTAGGTCGGCCCAGAAACTGGACATCTCGAGAATCGAGAGAGTAAGGTTTCATGGGCTTTCTGTCCAGGATTTCTGGAGCGGCTTTCCCTTTGTTCTTTTTCTACAAGGACTTGATCCATGATTACTCCTTTTACTTGCTCACCTTCCAGTTCCATACAAGTTGACATGTCGTAGTGGTGAATCGTCGAGAAGATACTCTTTCAGTCCTGGAGAAAACTTCCGCCACCCAATTAGAAATTGAGTATGAGACATGCTCCCCAACGAGAGCCTTCTGGCAGATGGTGGCCATCATTGCACTTTTGACCTACTGTTCTTTGAGAGCTTAGGTGTAGCATTGCTAAGCCACTTCTCCAGCTTTCAGGTACCCGTGGCTGACTTGGGTACCGATTCTTTAGTTGTGTTCAGCGGAGGGAGAGTTTGAGGGCATACCTCGTACCTTTTGAACTTGATCCTGTCCAGGGTTCATTCTGGGCATAAGTCCTGCAGGAATTGATGGATTAACCGGACACCACGGATATTTTTTGTCAGCAGGGTGTGGAAATGCGTTCACGCAAGCCTTGGAATGTAGCGCAGGCAGTGTGGGGCTCGTCCCAGTTTGGCGACTGGGAAATACCCATTAAAACCACACCCCCGCCTAGGGTTTTTTCTGATGGATTTGACTGAGCGACGGCTTTATTTCTCGCTGCCGATTCCCTGATCTAAGGGTGCGAGTTATCGAGATTGCTAGAGATCCAACACTTATCCAGTGCCTTCCTTCACTGACTCCTTGTTACCATGACAAATGTTCGACATTTGGTTCCACCGATTCCAATTGAGGGGGGAGTCTTGAAGCACCTGGGTGGCAATTCCTCTTAAAAAGTCTCTTCTTTAATCCCAGGTCCACTAGATGTTCGGCGGATTTGTTGTACTACACTCCCCTCCAAGAGATGGTGCATAATGTCACTTCAACCACTGAACTTTTCTTGGGATTTTTAAGCCCCTGGATGTTGTACTTCCCCACCTTCCGCTTGTGAGCTTCATCCAGGGAAGTAGCTCCCAACACAATCTGAACATCTATCAGCTTGACTGTGTCCTCCTTTATAACGAGGTCCGGTTTCCGCAACCTGCTCTTGGGTCGGTACTGGGGCTGTTCTTTCATAGCCCAACGGCTGTGTTTTAACCCATTTTTGAGTTTGACGACCGAGTTGTGTCTGCGGATGCGTCCATCACGCGTTCTGAAACAGTTCTGAATTACATGGGCGCCGTTCTCAGTGGCATTAAACTCGGCGTTCTATTTGATCGAATTTGCATCGGATCTCCGTCCCCTAGACGTTTGGACACGGGCAGGGAGTGCGTTGATATGCACGTTGATGGTAATGCAAATAATCTCTTCCAGGGATTCCAAAGCTTCCCCCGTCGATCCATCCGGTGCTCAGTGCTGACTTGAAAGACTCCCTCAACTCGAGACCATCATTGGACTTGTGCAGAGCTTAAGCTCAATAATCGTTCACTAGGTCTTAGGAATCTTTAGGAAGGGTCTTGCCTTTGATTGTTAGGGCTTTCTGCGCCCACCTAAGCGTTGACTGGACCCACTGATGATGGGAAATGGCTTTCGCCACCCCGCCAACTTAAGGTCTCAAGAGAGGACAGTCTCCGCAACAAGAGAGACGGGATTGTCATTTCAAATGGTGATAATCCTAGGCCACCCTGCTTGCATTGCGCGTGGAAATATCCAATGGGAGTATCGTGAGGCAGGTGAAGCCATTTGCGCGCTGCACCCCTAACATGTTTGTCTAGAGCCCTTTGAGCTTTCAAACTCGTTCTGGACAAGGTGAGCAGATGGAAAAACCTCGGGATTAAGAAGCACCTGAGAACCTTTAGCCACTGTTGCGGATTTAATGGCGCGATCGCTTTTTGCTCTTAGACAAATCTCCCTCCAACAGCAGTTGGTGCGAGGTATCCGACACCTCGCTATTTACCAATCTGCTGGCCAATCCCTGACTGTAGATAGGGACAGTGGGAATCTCGTTAATCCATTCATGCGCGTCACTAATTGGATGACGAGGCATTTTGCTACTCAGACCCGCTTTATACAGGAATGGACAGTCCCATCCAAAGCGTATTTTCAGGTGGTGTTCCCCCTGAGTGGGTCATCATCATCGCAACCGTGTCTCTGATTACTCAACCAATGCCCACCCTCTCCTCGGTTCGCCTCCGGAACGTCATTCGCCCCCTAGCCCAAAATGACATCCATGAACCTCTTAGCGCCCTCGTAGCGCCTTGTGTTCTCAAGCTACCCTGAACCACGTGACCCGCAGACTGAGATATTACAGCCTGCGCGAAACTTGTGTCATCTCCACCCTCCCACTGTCCCCTGGTGGTTCTCCTTCGCGTAGGCAGGGCGTTTATGCGGACTTGGTGGAAGTGGCAAAAGTCACGTCCGAGGATATCCCGGGTGTGCGCTGATATGCAGATCGTTGAGAGAGTAGTCTGGGAACATTCCCTTAATAATCCCATCGGCGGATAGGTTTAATTTCTCACCAAACATTTTTCTCACCGGGTCCTTCGTATTGGCTGGGCTGTTACGGCGGGCCAGGATCTTGTGTGCCCACTTCAGCTGGCGTAAAACGGGAGTCACGAAAGCCGCCCGCGCAACGTCGTACGAGGAGATGTTTAGCCGGTTGTAGCGTTCAACTCAGTCACGTCACGAGGCAGGTGCAGCCATTTCCTTACCGAAGCTCGGATTTGACGATCCAATGCAATCAATCCCCAAGTGACCTTCCCCAAGACCAGGCTGTGAGTGAACCTGGGTATGACGAAGGCCCTTAACATGTAGAGCCTCTGCTGTGGCTTCAATGGGGATTTACTAACACTAGGTGTTCGGAGAGGCCTGATTGCATTGTACCTACTCCACTAGCCGGGCCATACCCCACTCCCAAGTACCTCCAGGTGGAAGCAGAGTCCAAAGCCTCCAGGACCTGACCCCCGCTCAGCGAGAAGCCCAAGTCCGTGGATACCTTGAGTCGCACAGAGCATCGGGATCAAGCCAGCATTTGCCTTTTTGCTCCACGCGAGGTTTCTGTCCTCGCTGAGCTGGCCTTAGGACACCTGCGTTATCCTTTGACAGATGTACCGCCCCAGTCAAACTCCCAGCCTGGCGGTGTCCTCGGATCGGATCGGGTGGGATGAACACGGGCTAGGGCCGAGGCGGCCGAAAGACGACGCCGCAGGCCGAAGGTCACCCCCCGGCCTGGACGACCGTCCCGCGACAGCCTGCGTCCCAGTATCGCCCGCGACCCTGACACCCTTGGAACGAGAACACCGTGACGCGGTCCCGACGAATCGACGCCCCCCTGCGGGTAGGGGGGTAGAGAATACTCCCGCAGTATCCCTGCTTGTCGTAAGAGGCGACTAAAAGGGCGGGGAGAAAACCCCGAAAACAAACCCCAAGCCAGCAAGGGATGCGTCCGGACAGTGCTGTGGATCCACTGTCTGTGAGCGGCCATACCATCTGGCCTGCGATCCGCCCAGGTGTTTGCCGTGCATGGAGACCCGTAAGGGAGAGAAGGGGATCCTGGAGGGTGATCTTTCTGGTTCCCAGCAGGGTTTCGGATGCCCTGCATGGACCGGAGAGCGATACCCCACTTCGGCCCCGGATTTCGCGTAAACGGGAGGCCGGGAGCTAGCCACTCCCGGTCAATCGGCTTCCGTCGCGTTTTCGCTCCGGTGGCGAGTGCCAAGGTTGTGGGGGTCTGCGTAGGGAGGTCGGAGATGTAAGGGTTTTGGTGGGCCCTTGCACCGAAGATTCACCCCGAAATAGACAACCACTCCAGAAGCGCTATATCCCTCGAGTTAGCCCTGGCGACCGCTCCGGTTTGGCGGAGTGGCGTCCCAATGTGCGGCTCCGTGGCGGGTGGGGAGGCCGAGGGACGAATCATTTATTATTATGGAGGAAAAACCGTTTCCACCACTTAAAAGATCCCGTCCGGACACCGGCGGGGGAGAGAAGTGTATTGGCGCATGTATGCGCCATCTGATTATGTCGTGTGCAAAGGAAGGTGAGACCTTGAAAAAGGTTTCTCCCTTCTTAATTCGCAGTGTTGTCACAGATTGTGCCTGGGGACCCAAAGAGCGCGAAGAAGCTCAGGGATGGTTCACTTCTTATTGAGACCCTGAACGATACACAAAGCGAAAAACTGCTTGCTATGGGAATGCTCCATGACATTCCGACAAAGGTGAAGGTGCACCGCACTCTTGAACACCTGTCGGGGAGTCATCAGTCACTACGACCTCCTATACGTAGACATGGATGAAATCAAGAGAGAAATGTTCTCTCAGGGAGTGACTGATTGCCGTCGACTCACCACGAGGCGCAACGGAGAAAACGTGAACAGCACCTCCGTGAGCTTGACGTTTGCGCGATTGACTACCCGACAAGGTGTTTGTGGGCTATGAATCGGTACCAGTGAGGCCATTCATCCCGAATCCCGTGCGTTGTTTCAAATGCCAACGGTTCGGCCATGTCGCGTCGCGCTGCGAGGGCAAGGCCACCTGCCCGCGCTGTGGCAAAGACGCGCACGAGGATAAAGAGTGCTCTTCGGAACCTCTTTGTGCCAATTGCGAGGGTACACACCCAGTGGACTCTCGTGATTGCCCGAAGATGAAAGGAGAAAGGAAAGTCATGGAGATTAAAACACTGGAAAAAATCCCATATGCGGAAGCGAGGAAATAATACAGGGCGCTAATCGCCCCAACTTTCTCCCGGTCCTTTGCTTCCGTTGCAACCACGCCATGTGTAAAGTGTACCATCGCCACGCAGACAGAGATCCCGAAAGAATCCCCAATGGACACGCAAGTGCCTAAACCCAAAAGGGTAAAGGACACAAAGAATAAGGTGGACAAGGAGCCACCTACTTCTGTGGGCCCTTCAAAGAAGAGCCCACAAAAAACCACCAAGGGGAACACGCCAAAAGGGCGTGAGAATACACTTTCCCCGCCGCCTCCAAAGAAGCCGGAGGTAATTGAAGAGGACCAGAGTATCTCTGATACTGAGGTCTTCCCAAACGAGTGGAAGAGGAAACATCGCTTCAAGCGATAACCTCAATAGAGTTGGTCATCTCCCTTTTTAGTCAACTTATTTATTTATATATTTATTTATTTATTCATTTTAATTTAACACTTTAAATGTGTTCCATTCTGCAGTGGAACTGCAATGGTTTTTATCGGCACAAGGAGGAGCTGGCCATTTTAATCCACGATTTTTTTAACCATCTTGTATTCGTCTCCAAGAGACCCATTTTAAGGCTGAAGATAAGGGTATTCTGAAGGGGTTCACTGTTTTTAGAATGGATGACCTAAGTGGCCAACGAGCCCAAGGGCGAGTAGCAGTTGCGGCCCGTGAGGCCCTTTACACCTCGCGAGTCGGGCTGAACTCTCCATTCCAAGCCGTCGCTGTCACGGTGCACACCCCTGAGAGGATGACGTTATGTAACGTGTATCTGCCAGAGGGTGCACCGGTGACCCGCCTGAACCTTGAAGCCCTTGTCCACCAGCTTCCTCAGCCGTTCATTTTGATGGGAGATTTTAATGCCCATGATCTTCTTTGGGTAGGGCCAGAAACCCAAAGTAATAGGAGAGGTCGAATCTTATCCAACTTTATTGAGGATTTTAACCTGTTTTTATTAAATAGCGGCGAAGAAACCCGTTTTAACAGCTTCAATGGGGAATTCTCAGCAATAGATCTTTGTCTATGCTCGAGAAGTCTAGCCCCAAAGCTGAAAATGTCCACCCACAACGATCTCTGTGGGAGTGACCATTTTCCTCTTCTACTCGTTAAAGAAGACTCTTCGCCCACCATTTCAAAACCTCCGGAAAAGTGGCGTATTAACCGTGCGGACTGGCCACTTTTCAAGCGTACGTTTACATATAAACACGACGCAAGTTTCGACGCGTTGCACAACGTCAATAAACTAAGTTCAACGCTGTTGGCGGCAGCTACCAAAAGTATCCCTCGTACGTCCGGGAATATAAATCGAGCTCCTGTCCCTTGGTGGAACGGGGAATGCGACCGGGCGATTCGGGCGAGGAAAAAAGCATTGAATATTTTTAGAAAATATCCCACGGCAACTAATCTGGCATCGTACCGCCGCCTGAGAGCGCGAGCTCGAAGGGCCGTGAAGGAGGCCAAGAGGGCTTCCTGGATAGAATACGTCTCTACCATCAACCATCGCACGCCACTTGGTATGGGACAAAGTGAAAAAAATCTCCGGGTCCATGGGCTCATTTTTCACGTCGCCATTGCTTGTTGCTGGCCGGAAGGTTACTTCACCTGCCGAAATAAGCAACATATTTGCCAGTGAGTTTGCGGCCAGTAGCAGTGACGAGGGCTATGCCGCGGACTCGGAGAACATGAAGAGGCGATGCGAGAGAGTCCCTCTCAATTTTGGTGCAGGTCCTACATCTGAATATTACAAAGAGCCTTTCACGCCCTGGGAGCTTAAATCTGCCTTCGAATACTCCCATAACACCTCGCCAGGTGCGGACGAAATCCAGAATGCTTTTCTCCGGCACATTCCGGAAACTGCGATTGGGGAGGTTATAAATACCCTCAACCAACTTTGGAACGAGGGTAGGTTTCCAAATGCCTGGCGCGAGGCCATCTTGATATCAATTTCGATTCGGGGCATGGACAAAAATGACCCGAATGACTACCGTCCCATATCTCTCACAAGTTGCATGTGCAAGGTGATGGAACGGATGGTAAACCGACGTCTCATGTGGTGCTAGGTGAGTCGACACCTGCTCTCCGACGCTCAGTGCTGCTTTCGGCGTGGATGGTCCACGACAGACCATCTGGTTCGCACTGAGAACTTCATCCAGGAAGCCTTTCTCCAACGTCAACACGTCATAGCAGTCTTCTTCGACCTGGAGAAGGCCTATGATAGTGTGTGGCGATGGAGAATCCTCAACACGTTTCACAAGTGGGGATTTAGAGGCAACATGGCCCTATTTATCAGAAATTTTTTAACCAACCGCCTTTTTAAAGTAAGGACTGGGGAGCACTTATCCCCAAACTTTTACACAGGAGAACGAGGTACCCCAGGGTCCAGTACTGAGCGTTACGTTATTTGCAATTGCCTTCAACGACGTGTAGGAATGCATCAATGCCCCGGTGATGGCATCGCTCTATGTGGACGACCTAGCCATATTTTGCCGGTCGACACGACTGCCAAGCGCTTCCAGACAAGCCCAGGTGACTCTAAACAAACTTGGAGAGTGGTCGCGAAAGAACGGATTTCGGTTCTCCGTGGAGAAAACGAAATGCGTGCACTTTCACCGTGTTCGCGGTTATCACGTTACCCCGACCCTAACCCTGTTGGGTAGGATCCTTCCATTTGTGGAGTCCGTCCGCTTTCTCGGCATGATCCTGGACCAAAAGCTGAACTGGCGGGAGCATATCCGCGTGTTACGTGAGAGGTGTCGCCAAACCCTCAACGTTTTAAAGTTTTTAACTCACTCCACTTGGGGAGCAGACCGCACCACCATGCTTCTATTATACAGAGGCTTGGTGCGATCCAAACTGGACTATGGTTCCATAGTGTATTCCTCAGGACGAGAGTTACTTGAGAGCACTTAAATGTGTCCACAATGCTGGGATACGGTTGGCCACCGGGGCATTTAGAACAAGCCCAGTCCCAAGCTTACTTGCAGACGCAGGGGAGCCTCCGTTGGAAACCCGCAGGATGATTTTAATGGGCAATTATGCCTGTAAAATTTTATCAGAGACAAACCACCCTTGTTTTAACATAGTTTTTAACCAACGGTTTTTAGACTTATTTAACAGGCGGAGAAGGGCAACTATGCCCTTTGCCGTTCGTTTTAATGATTTTATTAATGAGGTAAATTTTACATTTCCTCAAATATGCCCCGTCTCCTATGCTAAGTATCCGCCTTGGTTAACGCCAATGCCGGATATTAAACTAATTGCCAGTGCACGCCGCAAAGCCAAGACGACCGATTACGAGTACCAGCAGCTCTTCAGTGCCGTCCTCAGCTCACTTTCTGACTTTGTCCCCGTGTAAACCGACGGGTCAAAGTCAGAGTTGTGAAAACCGACTCCACCTTGGTTCCAATAGATTACGTAAAGACCGCCTTGCGGAACTCGGTCTTGCAACAGTGGAAGGAGGCTTGGCAGTCTCTGCAAAATATTAAACTCAGGGCAATAAAACCGGTCGTTTCACCATGGTCCTCTTCCATCCGGAAAATTCGGAGAGAAGAGGTCATGATTACGCGCCTGAGAATAGGACACTGCCCTCACTCATTCGTACCTGTTTGCGGGGGTAAAAGAACAGCCCCGCTGCAATGAGTGCCTCCAACCCCTGACAATAAAACATATCCTGACAGAATGTAGAAGATACCAAGGGACCAGAGACATGTTGAAGATAAGGGGAGACTTAAAAAAATATTTTAGGGGATGACTCTGAGTCCATAAATCGAGTCTTAAATTTTTTAAGGGCAACTGGTTTAATGAGGCAGATATAGTTTTTGATCTCATAATTTTAATGCCTCTTGATTTTAACAATCATTTATTTATTTATATATTTAATCGTATTTATTTATTCCTAAGTAAAAAGGAATTTTAGTTTTAATTTTAATGAGTGGTGCAAAATGACCTTAGCTGTCGACGCACCTTAAAACTACGAATCGACGACCGCGCACGCCTTCCGCCTCACCGAGTAAGTAGAGAAATTATCAAAGTAGTGGTATTTCACCGTCGACTGCGGTCCCCGAGGGAACTACAGCTCCCACTTATGCTACACCTCTCATGTCTCCTTACAGTGCCAGACTAGAGTCAAGCTCAACAGGGTGTTCTTTCCCCGCTGATTCTTCCAAGCCCGTTCCCTTGGCTGTGGTTTCGCTAGATAGTAGATAGGGACAAAAAAAAGAGAGAACTGGAAAGCTGGCGGTGACCGGGCCCCCCCTTCGGGAGTCCAACAGTCCCTCATTTCACGCTAGTGCCTTCCAGTTCTCTCTCCTTTGACCCCCGTGTAACGGGTGGGTCGTTTAATTCTTTAATTCAATATATATTGAGTGGGGTGCCTAATTTTTTTAACCCCCAGGCTGCTCATGTGTTACAATTCTTTCCTAGTTTTTAATTGCAAAGTAATGATTTCTCGCTTCTTGCTGAACAAAATAAATCTTCGGTGTTCTTTCGCCGCAACGGTCCGTCTTCATTCTTCTTCTCGGTGGGGTGAGGTCCTCTTCTTGGAGTTCTTCACCGATTTCTACAAAAAGTTTTTACAATTTCCGCCACTTCTTTTGATCCCAAGTTTTTCCCAATTTCTTCCAAGTTTGTGATTGGTCCTATTAGTCCAGCGTGGTCATTTCGTTCTTCGAAATAAATGGGGCAGTATAGTAATCTATGAGTGGCAGAATCAGCTTCCAGCGTGCATTCACATTCTTCACCCTCGAGCTCTCCAATTTTCTTGAGGTAAGATTTGAAATCTCCGTGTCCGGAGAGAATCTCGGTGAGCTTTCGGTCCGTCTTCATTTTGACTTTTATTCTACCTTTGATGCTAGGGAAGAATGCTCTCGTTACGCTTGCTTTCGTTGTTTTATTCCAGTCAGTTTCTCACTTTTCCAGGAAGTGGGCTCTGACTTTTTTCTTATTCCTCCACCAAGAATCTTCGGCAAGGAGGCAGGTGTTTCCAATTGTTACTTCATCTTCGGTCCTTAATCTTGATTTGATTAGCCTTTCTTCAATATGGTATTCGATCGGCTGAATTCCGGTGATGGTCGTTAGAGCTTCGTTACTCGCGGTGCTGTAACTTCCAGCGACCGAGATTAGGCAAGAACGCTGCGCTTCATGCAGTTTTCTTACGATCCTCTTGTGATCCAATTTTGTCCCCCATATTTCGACTCCATATGCGAGGATGGGCACTGCGACTCCGGCGTAAATGGTTTTGAGACTACTTGCCTCGAGGCTGTATTTCTTCCGGCAGTCTTTTTAATTTAGAAAATATGCTTTTTACTTTCCCAACCATATAATTAATGTGGCTTTGAAATGTTAGTTTATGATCAAATTTGATTCCAAGGTACTTAAATTCAGTTTCTCTTTTAATGTTTTCATTATAGATTTTAACAGTCGGATTTCTTGATAATGGTTTTCCGTAAACGACATAAATCGTTTTCTTAGTGGAAATCCTCAGTTTTACCTTGGAACTCCAATTCTCTAGTAGTTGACAGCAATTCCGAGCCTTTTCTTCTAATTTCTTCCTAGAATTCCCAGGGATGGACATTGCTATGTCGTCTGCGTACGCTGTCCAGTTGCAATCTTCGGGCAGTTCCTGTCTTAAGAGTTCATTCATGCTTACGTTCCACAGGAGGGGTCCAAGGATCGACCCCTGGGGAGCGCCTTTCGATATTGATTTTTCCGTTTCCACGTTATTCAGCTGAATCTTCGTTTTCTTTCAGCGAAGTAACTTTTAATTAGGCCAATAATGCCTTCAGGCACTCCAGGTTTTCTTAACTCGGTAATGCAGTGTGGCCACCAAAGTGAATCAAACGCTGCTTCATAATCCACGTATAATACGAGGATATACTTGCTTTTGCACCCTTTAATCTCTGATAATAGTTTGGAGGCTGCCTGGATCGTTGAGCCCCCCCTTTTGAACCCAAATTGGCAAGGGTGGAAGAGGTTCTCCTCGCCAACTGCTTCTATGATCTTGGTTTTTAGTATTTTCTCGAACACTTTTCCCAGTACTGGGAGAAGCGTTATTGGTCTGAATGCCTTAGGGTCAGACGGGTCCTTTTCTCTCGATTTCAATATCCTGCATAGGGTTCCTATCTTCCATTCGTTAGGAAACTTCCTCAACCTGCAGCAGTCCTGCAGGATCGTTGTGTAGTAGCCGATGATGATTGGTTCTGCTGCCTGGATAATTTCAGCGTTCAGCTGATCCCAGCCTGGGGCTTTTTTCGCTTTGAAAATATGGCAGAGCTTACATCGTTCTCATTGATTTTCAAATCTTCGCTGATCCTGTCAGCTTCAGCCTCCGCTCTGATTCTTGTTTGCTCTTCGGTTTCGTTTGACGTGCTATCTTTGGGCACCAAGGTGTCCAAAATGTTCTTAATTGTTTTGTCAAATAATTGGATTTCGCCTTGTGCTCCCAGGCTTGATGAATAGGTCGGAGGGATCTTTAATTTTTCATTCGCCAGTTTATAGACAATTCCCCATGGGTTTTCGTTCAAATTACGCGCCGAAAACTTCTTCCAACTCTTGGATTTACTGGCCTGGATGGCCTCCAAATAATCTTCCTTTGCTAATGAGTACTTCTCCCAGTTTCTTTTCTTTTCATCATCATTAATGCTCTTTTGAGCTCTTCGTTTCAAGTTTCTGCATTTTAGTTTCCCTCGGTGGAGATTTTCATTCCACCAGGAGACGTCCCGTTGCTTCCCTCGGATCAGTGGGATGGCTTCTCTTGCAGCTGCCTGCAGCGTCTTCGTGAGGGCCTTTACCCTTTCATCCAGGTTTTCAGCTGTGGATTGCCAGAGGATGCTCTCACATCTATCCCAGGACTTGTCCGCTAGTCTTGTCCAGAATTTTTCCCAATTTGCAGCACCTATGTTGAATCTTGGTCTTCTTTTGAATGTTTCTCGTTCCGTCCCGTAGATAGGGACAGTGAGAATCTCGTTAATCCATTCATGCGCGTCACTAATTGGATGACGAGGCATTTGGCTATCAGATTAGCTCCGCAAGAAAATGGGTGCGCACACCCCGAGCTGATTTTCAGGAGTTGTTCCCCCTGAGCGGGCCTCATCACTTAGCCTTGCCAAAGCCATCAACCAATCCCCATCCTCACATCACGCGATTTGCGGGTCGCGGTGATTCGGGACCAACCCCAGAAACAAATCCACGAGCCGAGTAAGACGCGTGTCGTCAGCCTGGCCAGGGTTTTCTTCGACAGGCCCAGCGCGCTGAGCTCCACCGCCGATCGCCCTGACCAGACTCCCCTCCACGACACCGTGCAAGACGTTACGCTCACATCTTCCCGGGCCACTCTCCACCGGTCAGATAGGTGGGAAATCAAGGTCTCGTTTTTCCCATAATACTCTACCTTTGTCCGATGTGACTCATCCAAAGGTAGGTTGTTCGAGACGCATTGCACGTCGATCACAGTCACTTTCCCATTCTTGGCACAAATTAAGTCCGGCTTACGGGGGCCTGCGTTCGAAGGGTAAATCCGCTCCCTCTCCACCATGAACCCTTTCCCCTTCAGGTTTTCCGCAAGGAAGTCGCATGCGCCATCGTGCCTTCGGATGCGTAGGCCATGTGTCCGGTAGCAACCCTGGATCACGTGGCCCGCTGATTCCCGGATGTTACAACCAGCGCGACATAAAATGTCTAGACCACCCTCCCGCCGTCCCCTCGTGGTCCGCATCCGGGTCGGCAACGCATTGACGCGCACTTGGTGGAAGTGGCAGTAGTCCCGCCCGGGGGTACCTCCCGGGCGTGCCACCCATTTGGTGGAGAGTTCCGTACGCTGACACTCGCGCAGGTCCCCACCGTCTGCTGATCTATGCAGAATTCCACCGAAAAACTTCCTCGCCGCCTCCCTCGAGTGAGCTGGGACCCCAAGGTGGTCAAGGGTCTTAGTGGCCCGGGGGATCTGGCGCTGGATCGCGGGCGACCCATGCGCCACCTGGGCAACTCGACTCGAGCTGTGCTGGAGACGGCCAAGGCGGTCCACCTTCCAGGTGAGCACCATGGCTTCAAGGTTTGGAATACCCAAACCCCCGTCCCGAATGGACGCGTGGAAGTAGCCCACACTCACGTCATGAGGCAGGTGCAACCATCGGCGAGCTGCAGCTCTGAGCTGCCGATCCATCGAGGCCAGCTTTGTACGGGTTACTTTACCCAGCACGAGGGTGTGGAACATCCTCGGCAGGATAAACCCCCTGAGCATCTGTAGCCGCTGTTGCGCCTTCAGCGGAGCCTTACTCACTCGCTCAATTCCTTGAGCGAGCGCTGACCTGACATCTTTGCAACCTGTCCCGTCTAACCTTATTCCCAGGTACTTCCATCCCCCAATGGCAGATAGCGTGCCAATCGGTTCCCCGGAGAGCAGGCTGAAGGGTTGGTCCGTGACAACCTTCAGCCTTTTCCCCTTTCCGTCCGGTACCTGGGAGAAGGTTCTGCTCTTAGATGGTGACAGAGGTAGACCTTGCACTTGTGCTTCCCTCTCAAAACTGGCCATGGCCCGTCGCATTCCCGCTCTGGTCTCCGAGACGAGGATTATATCGTCCGCGAAGGCAATTGCATTTACGCGCTCACCCCCGAGACGATACCCAACCTCGTTCGGTACAGCGCGGAGCGTTCGGTCCATGACCCAGTTAAATAAGAAGGGACTTAGAGGATCCCCCTGTCTAACCCCCCTCCGTACAGTGATTTCCCGATCTTCGCCGTGCCAGCTGAGCCTGGTTCGAATTGCAGCGGAGTATAACCCGACAAGGTATTCAGCTGGTATACCCGCGGTTAGTGCAACTTCACCAGCGGCGGACCTCACGGCGGGATGTCTAACCGTGTCAAAGGCCTTGGCCATATCTAGTATGGCCAGGTGTATTTGCCGCCGCCGTACTCTTGCGTCTTGTAGGAGACTAGCCAAGATGGCCGTATTTTCGGAGACTCCATCTTGGGGCCCGAAGGCTCTTTGTCTCACGTCTCCCAGGCAGGTGTTCGTCAGCCTGCGCGCCAAGATCTTATGGTGGTTCCTCAGGATTACCGACGCAATGGAAATTGGTCGGTAATCGCCCGGATGTTCTGGGTTTCGCACCTTCGGGATAAACAGTGTCCGACTGAGGGCCAGATCGTTAGGGACCTTCCGTGTGTACAAGATTACGTTCATGAGGGCCGCGCATAAGAGTGGCGCGACCGCTCTCCACTGTTGCACCGTTACGCCATCGGGTCCCGGAGCTGTCCTTGTTCGTAGTTCATTTACTTCCGAGGGAGTAACTGGACTCGTCTGTAAAAGCGAGGGGGGAGGCTCCCCTGCCGCCGGCGGTTGGTCACCGACTCGGGATATTGCGCCTGTCCCCGGGTCCTCCATCAGGTTGGCCCAGAAGTCGAGCATCTCTCGAGGACCGAGAGCGTCCGGCTTCGTGGGCTTCCCGTCAAGGATTTCCCGAGCGGCTTTCCCTATGTTCTTTTTGAACAAGGACTGGACCCGGGCGTACTCGTTACGCCTGCTGACCTTCCTGTTCCATACGGGGTCAGATCTCGTGGTGTTGAATCGCCGGGAAGAACCTCTATCAGTCCTGGGGAAGACGTCCGCTACCCAATTAGAAATCGGGGTTGAGACGTCCTCCCCATCGAGAGCCATTTGGCAGAAGGTCGCCATGCGTGCACTGTTGTGCCGACTGTCCTTGGAGAGCTTCGGAATGACATTCCGGAGCCACTCCTCCAGCTTGCAGGTACCCGTGGCTGACTTGGGTACCGGCTCTTCGAGAGTGATCAGCGGAGGGGGAGTTTGAGGGCGTACCTCGGGCTGTGCGTTCATCAATTCTTGTAGCAACCCCCGGTATCGTGGGGTCTTTCTCTTTGACTTAAACCTGTCAAGGGTCCACTCGGGGAATTCAACTTGCAGGTACTGATTGATGAAACGCACACCTTCACGGATACCCCTCAGCTCGGCTACAGCGAGCAGGCGTAACTCCTCCTCCCACCGAGGTTTCTTCCGAACGACCGAGATCTTGTCATCCGCAGCTTTAGGATGTGCTCTGCGGATGTGGACACCAAGTCCGGTGTTAGTGGCGAACGAGAGCTCACAAGACTCGCAGACATGCGCTTTGAGTTGGTCGTCAGATGGTTCTTTGTTTGTTGGCTTTGGTAGTAACATTGCTGGGCCCCCCGTCTCTCGCGAGAGCGCGTTTGTCCGTCATCCGAGACCGGACGAGGGACGACAGCTTTTACTTTATTATTGTTCATGCCCAGCAATAACCCTATGGGGGGTGGCAACCCCCTTAGGGTGAATAGCGCCCCTGGGTTTAGCCGCTTCCCCCCGCCTCGCTTCACAGTCCGGCGGGGTTAGGCGTTGCCCGACTCTCACCACGAGGAGGTACCAGGGTATTACGCACTTGGTTTGTCGCGTCAGGGGATTACTCCCCCTCGGCTTGGACCCAGACTCGCTTTTTTACAGGAATGGACAAGTCCCATCCAAAGCGTATTTTCAGGTGGTGTTCCCCCTGAGTGGGTCATCATCATCGTAACCGTGCCTCTGATAACTCAACCAATGCCCACCCTTTCCTCGGCTCGCCTCCGGAACGTCATTCGCCCCCAAGCCCAAAATGACATCCATGAACCCTGTAGCGCCCTCGTAGTAATGCTTGCTAGGGCACCCTTAGAGACCCCCAGTTTCCCGAGTTCCTCCGCAGATTTCCCAGACCAAACACCCCTCCATGACAACGTACAGGTAGTAGAGGTCACAGCGGAGCGCTCCACCCCCCAGCGTTCCGCTATGCGTGCCTTTAAGCTCTCATTGGCACCATAGTACGACGCCTTTCGACGGTGTGACTCGTCGAGAGGCTTCGAATCCGTTACTACCTGAACGTCGACCATAACCACTTTGCCGTCCTTGGCGGCGATTATATCTGGCTTACGTCGGCCTTCGTCTGACTGGTAAATTCCTTCCCTCTCCACTACATAGTTTCGTCCTTTCAAATTGTCCGCGAGAAAGCCGCATATGCCGTCATGCCTCCGCACTCTTAGGCCAAGCTCGGATTTGGCGATCCAATGCAATCAATCCCCCTTTGGTGACCTTCCCCAAGACCAGGCTGTGAGTCAACCTGGGTATGACGAAGGCCCTTAACATGTAGAGCCTCTGCTGTGGCTTCAATGGGGATTTACTAACACTCTCTAGGTGTTCGGAGAGGCCTGATTGCATTGTACCTACTCCACTAGCCGGGCCATACCTCACTCCCAGGTACCTCCAGGTGGAAGCAGAGTCCAAAGCCTCCAGGACCTGACCCCCGCTTAGCGAGAAGCCCAAGTCCGTGGCGACCTTGAGTCGCTTCCCTTTCCCATCAGGCACTAAGGAGAAGGTTTTGCTTTTTGAGGTAGATAAAGCAAGGCCTTGCCTACTAGCCTCTTCTTCGAATCGTGCCAAAGACCTTCGCATACCAGAAGCTGTCCCCGAGACAAGGATGACATCATCGGCGAAAGCCAGGGCGTTAACTCTGACATTTCCCAGCTGATATCCAACCTCATTCGGTGTCGCTCGGAGTACTCGGTCGATGACCCGATTAAACAAGAAGGGGCTCAACGGGTCCCCTTGCCTAACTCCTCTTCGACACTCCACATTCCTAGTCTTTCCATGCCACCCGATTACCGTGCTTGCTCGATGGTAGAGAGCCTCAATATGGCTTGGGGGAACCCCAGCCCTTCCGGCATATTCACGTGCCACGCCCACAATCGCACCATGGTCTACCGTGTCAAATGCCTTCGACACATCAACGATAGCCAGTTGGACCTGGGCCCGACGTGACCGGGCATCCTGCAAGAGGGCGTCCAGCGATGCCACATTCTCGCACACACCGTCCACAGGGCCAAAAGCCCTCTGACGGGTGTCCCCATTGTTGTTTTCAATCAATCGGGTAGCCAAGATCTTATTCATCTACCGGAGCACTACCGACGCTACAGAGAGCGGTCGGAAGTCCCCGGGTTCCTTTGGTTCCAAAGACTTAGGAATGAGGACTGTTTGGCTAAGAGCCAAGTCATAAGGGATCTCTTCTTTCATATCCCTGCTTGTCGTAAGAGGCGACTAAAAGGGCGGGGAGAAAACCCCGAAAACAAACCCCAAGCCAGCAAGGGATGCGTCCGGACAGTGCTGTGGATCCACTGTCTGTGAGCGGCCATACCATCTGGCCTGCGATCCGCCCAGGTGTTTGCCGTGCCTGGAGACCCGTAAGGGAGAAAAGGGGATCCTGGAAGGTGAGCTTTCTGGTTCCCAGCAGGGTGTCGGATGCCCTGTATGGACCGGGGAGTGATACCCCTCTTCGGCCCCGGATTTCGTGTAAACGGGAGGCCGGGAGCTAGCCACTCCCGGTCAATCGGCTTCCGTCGCGTTTTCGCTCCGGTGGCGAGTGCCAAGGTTGTGGGGGTCTGCGTAGGGAGGTCGGAGATGTAAGGGTTTTGGTGGGCCCTTGCACCGAAGATCCACCCCGAAACAGACAACCACTCCTGAAGCGCTATATCCCTCGAGTTAGCCCTGGCGACCGCTCCGGTTTGGCGGAGTGGCGTCCCAAATGTGTGGCTCCGTGGCGGGTGGGGAGGCCGAGGGACGAATAATTAATTATTATGGAGGAAAAACCCTTTCCGCCACTAAAAAGATCCCGTCCGGACACCGGCGGGGGAGAAAAGTGCATAGGCGCATGTAAGCGCTATTTAATTATGTCGTGCATAAAGGAAGGTGAAACCTTGAAAAAGGTTTCTCCTTTCTTAATTCGCAGAGTTTTGTCACAGATTGTGCCTGGGGACCCAAAGAGCGTGAAGAAGCTCCGGGATGGTACACTTCTTATAGAGACCCTGAACGATACACAAAGCGATAAACTGCTTGCTATGGGAATGCTCCATGACATTCCGATTAAGGTGGAGGTGCACCGCACTCTTAACACCTGTCGGGGAGTCATCAGTCACTACGACCTCCTATACGTGGACATCGAAGAAATCAAGAGAGAAATGTTCTCTCAGGGAGTGACTGATTGTCGTCGACTCACCACGAGGCGCAACGGAGAAAACGTAAACAGCACCTCCGTGATCTTGACGTTTGCGCGTGATAGACTACCCGACAAGGTGTTTGTGGGCTATGAATCGGTACCAGTGAGGCCATTCATCCCAAATCCCGTGCGTTGTTTCAAATGCCAACGGTTCGGCCATGTCGCGTCGCGTTGCGAGGGTAAGGCCACCTGCCCGCGCTGTGGCAAAGACGCGCACGAGGATAAAGAGTGCTCTTCGGAACCTCTTTGTGTCAATTGCGAGGGTACACACCCAGTGTACTCTCGTGATTGCCCGAAGATGAAAGAAGAGAGGAAAGTCATGGAGATAAAAACCCTTGAAAAAATCCCATATGCGGAAGCGAGGAGGAAATACAGGGCGCTAATCGCTCCAACTTTCTCCCGGTCCTTTGCTTCCGTTGCAACCACGCAATGTGTAAAGTGTACCATCGCCACGCAGACGGAGATACCGAAAGAATCCCCAGTTGAAAACACGCAAGTGCCTAAACCCAAAAGGGTGAAGGATGGGAAGAGTAAGGTGGACAAGGAGCCACCTACTCCTGTGGGCCCTTCAAAGAAGAGCCCACAGAAAACCACCAAGGGGAACACGCCAAAAGGGCGTGAGAATACACCTTCCCCGCCGCCTCCAGTGAAGCCAAAGAGGCCGGAGGTAATTGAAGAGGACCAGAGTATCTCTGATACTGAGGTCTTCGCAAACGAGTGGAAGAGGAAACATCGCTTCAAGCGATAACCTCAATAGAGTTGGTCATCTCCCTTTTTAGTCATCTTATTTATTTATATATTTATTTATTTATTTTAATTTAACACTTTAAATGTGTTCCATTCTGCAGTGGAACTGCAATGGCTTTTATCGGCACAAGGAGGAGCTGGCCATTTTAATCCAAGATTTTAAACCCTCTTGTATTTGTCTCCAAGAGACCCATTTTAAGGCTGAAGATAAGGGTATTCTGAAGGGATTCACTGTTTTTAGAACGGATGACCTAAGTGGCCAACGAGCCCAAGGGGGAGTAGCAGTTGCGGCCCGTGAGGCCCTTTACACCTCGCGAGTCCAACTGAACTCTCCATTCCAGGCCGTCGCTGTCACGGTGCACACCCCTGAGAGGATGACGTTATGCAACGTGTATCTGCCAGAGGGTGCACCGGTGACCCGCCTGAACCTTGAAGCCCTTGTCCACCAGCTTCCTCAGCCGTTCATTTTGATGGGAGATTTTAATGCCCATGATCCTCTCTGGGGAGGGCCAGAAACCCAAAGCAATAGGAGAGGTCGAATTTTATCCAACTTTATTGAGGATTTTAACCTGTTTTTATTAAATAGCGGCGAAAAAACCCGCTTTAACAGCTTCAATGGGGAATTCTCAGCAATAGATCTTTGTCTATGCTCGAGAAGTCTAGCCCCAAAGCTGAAAATGTCCACCCACAACGATCTCTGTGGGAGTGACCATTTTCCTCTTCTACTCGTTAAGGAAGACTCTTCGCCCACCATTTCAAAACCTCCGGAAAAGTGGCGTATTAACCGTGCGGACTGGCCACTTTTCAAGCGTACGTTTACATATAAACACGACGCAAGTTTCGACGCGTTGCACAACGTCGATAAACTAAGTTCAACGCTGTTGGCGGCAGCTACCAAAAGTATCCCTCGTACGTCCGGGAACATTAATCGAGCTCCTGTCCCTTGGTGGAACGGGGAATGCGACCGGGCGATCCGGGCGAGGAAAAAAGCATTAAATATTTTTAGAAAATATCCCACGGCAACTAATCTGGCATCGTACCGCCGCCTGAGAGCGCGAGCTCGAAGGGCCGTGAAGGAGGCCAAGAGGGCTTCCTGGATAGAATACGTCTCTACCATCAACCATCGCACGCCGCTTGGTCAGGTATGGGACAAAGTCAAGAAAATCTCCGGGTCCAAGGGCTCATTTGTCATCTCGCCATTGCTTGTTGCTGGCCGGGTGGTTAATTCACCTGCCGAAATAAGCAACATATTTGCCAGTCAGTTCGCGGCCAATAGCAGTGACGAGGGCTATGCCGCGGACTTTGCGAACCTGAAGAGGCGATGCGAGAGAGTCCCTCTCAATTTTGGTGCAGGTCCTACAAGTGAATATTACAATGAGCCTTTCACGTCCTGGGAGCTTAAATCCGCCATCGAAGACTCCCATTACACCTCGCCAGGGGCGGACGAAATCCACAACGCATTTCTCCGGAACATTCCGGAAACTGCGATTGGGGAGGTCCTAAATACCCTCAACCAACTTTGGAACGAGGGCAGTTTTCCAAATGCCTGGCGAGAGTCCATCGTGATACCAATCCCAAAACAGGGCAAGGACAAAAATGACCCGAACAACTACCGTCCCATATCTCTCACCAGCTGCCTGTGCAAGGTGATGGAACGGATGGTAAACCGACGTCTCATGTGGTGCTTGGAGAGTCGACACCTGCTCTCCGACGCTCAGTGCGGCTTTCGGCGTGGCAGGTCCACGACAGACCATCTGGTGCGCACTGAGAACTTCATCCAGGAAGCCTTTCTCCACCGTCAACACGTCATAGCAGTCTTTTTCGACCTGGAGAAGGCCTATGATAGTGTGTGGCGATGGAGAATCCTCAACACGCTCCACAAGTGGGGATTTAGAGGCAACATGGCCCTATTTATCAGAAATTTTTTAACTAACCGCCTTTTTAAAGTAAGGACTGGGAAGCACTTATCCCGATCTTTTACACAGGAGAACGGGGTACCCCAGGGTTCAGTACTGAGCGTGACGTTATTTGCCATCGCCATCAACGACGTGGTGGAATGCATCAATGCCCCGGTGATGGCATCGCTCTATGTGGACGACTTAGCCATATTTTGCCGGTCGACACGACTGCCAAACGCTTCCAGGCAAGCCCAGGTGACTCTAAACAAACTGGGAGAGTGGTCGCGAAAGAACGGATTTCGTTTCTCCATGGAGAAAACGAAATGCGTGCACTTTCACCGTCTTCGCGGTTACCACGTTGCCCCGACCCTAACCCTGTTGGGTAGGATTCTTCCATTTGTGGAGTCCGTCCGCTTTCTCGGCATGATCCTGGACCAAAAGCTGAACTGGCGGGAGCATATCCGCGTGTTACGCGAGAGGTGTCGCCAAACCCTCAACGTTTTAAAGTTTTTAACTCACTCCACTTGGGGAGCAGACCGCTCCACCATGCTTTTATTGTACAGAGGCTTGGTGCGATCCAAACTGGACTATGGTTCCATAGTGTATTCCTCAGGACGAGAGTCTTACTTGAGACCACTCACATGTGTCCACAATGCTGGGATACGGTTGGCCACCGGGGCATTTAGAACAAGCCCAGTCCCAAGCTTACTTGCAGACGCAGGGGAGCCTCCGTTGGAAACCCGCAGGATGATTTTAATGGGCAACTATGCCTGTAAAATTTTATCAGAGACAATCCACCCTTGTTTTAACATAGTTTTTAACCAACGGTTTTTAGACTTATTTAACAGGCGGAGAAGGGCAACTAGGCCCTTTGCCGTTCGTTTTAATGATTTTATTAATGAGGTAAATTTTACATTTCCTCAAATATGCCCCGTCTCCTATGCTAAGTATCCGCCTTGGTTAACACCAATGCCGGATATTAAACTCATTGCCAGTGCACGCCGCAAAGCCAAAACGACCGATTCCGAATACCAGCAGCTCTTCAGTGCCGTCCTCAGCTCACTTTCTGACTTTGTCCCAGTCTACACCGACGGGTCAAAGTCAGAATCTGCATGTGCCTATGCGGTCGTGTCCCACTACCATGGAGTCGTGAGGAAAAAACTGCACACTTCTTGCAGCATTTTCACAGCCGAGCTGTCAGCCATAAGGACGGCCCTAGGAGAAATAAAAGAAAGCAATGGCTCTTTCCTCATCTGCACCGACTCGTTGAGCGCCCTAAAATCTTTATCGGCCTTTGCACCTGTGCACCCGATAGTCCAGGAGATCCATTATACCCTGTTGTCCCTTCAGAGAAAGGGGAACAGGGTCTCCTTTATATGGACTCCTGGTCACGTCGGCATAAGAGGCAACGAAAAAGCTGACCAGGCAGCGAAGGATGCCCTTCGACAACCCGAGACCGACTCCACCTTGGTTCCAATGGAGGACGTGAAGGCCGCCTTGCGGAACTCGGTCCTGCATCAGTGGAAGGAGACTTGGCAGTCTCTGCAAAATAATAAACTCAGGGCAATAAAACCGGTCGTTTCACCATGGTCCTCTTCCATCCGGAACATTCGGAGGGAAGAGGTCATGATTACGCGCCTGAGAATAGGACACTCTGCCCTCACTCATTCGTACCTCTTTGCGGAGGTAAAAGAACAGCCCCGCTGCAATGAGTGTTTCCAACCCCTGACGATAAAACATATCCTGACGGAATGTACAACATACCAAAGGGCCAGAGACATGTTGAAGATAAGGGGAGACTTAAAAAATATTTTAGGGGATGACTCTGGGTCTATAAATCGAGTCTTAACTTTTTTAAGGGCAACCGGTTTAATGGGGCAGCTTTAGCTTCGGAGCGCATAATTTTAATGCTTTTGATTTTAGCATTTTCCTTTTTTTTTTGTTTATTTTATTTATTTATATATTTATTCGTATTTATCTGTTTACTTATTCCTAGTTTAAAAGGAACATAAGTTTTACGTAATGACAGTGGTGCAAAATGACCATAGCTGTCGACGCACCCTACAAACCCCTAAAACTACTACTACTCTCTTCTTTCAGCAATATTATGTTGAACAGAGTCGCACGCAGGTTTGGTGGAAGTTTCCTCCAGTCTTCCACCTTAATACCGTCCAGCCCAGGGGCAGAACACTTCTTTAGCTCGTTTGCCACCACCTCCTCTGCAGTGACGGGCTTCACAATAAGCGGAGAATCCGCCGCCGGAAGGTGTTCTCCGACTCGGGGTTCACCAGTACCCGACGTCTCCATCAGGTCTCCCCAGTATCCCAGCATCCCCCGAGAGTCGAGAGCTGCCGGTACACTGGGCTTTCCGTAAAGGATACGCCGGGCTGCTGCCCCTGTGTTCTTTCGCCACAGGTTCTGAATTTCGGCATAAAGTCTACGCTTACGCATTTTCCCACTTTCCAAAGGTGGAGATCTCGAGATGTTATTCCGCTTCGGAAAAGCTTTTTTCGGGCACGGAAAGGCGGCTTTCACCCAATCAGAGATCAGGTTCCGGCAATCCTTTCCATGGAGAGCGGATTGGCAGATGTTCGCCAGCTGTAAGGGCAAGGGACCCTCTTCCCTTGAGAGCCGCGAGCAAGCATCCCGCAGCCATTTCTCAAGGGGACAAACACCCGTAGGCGGCATGGGTGTTCGCTCTCGCTGTTCACCGGTTTTGGGAGATGGAGGGGGAGGAGAGGGAGCTCTAGGTGTTCTGAGCTCTTCTAAGATGGCCTTGTATTCGGGCCTCTTCCGCTTATTTTTGATACGCTCCAAGGTCCACTCCGGGAATGCTTGGGCGAGGTGTTGATTCATAAATCGAACACCGCGGTCAATTGCTCTTCTCTCCACTTCCGCAAGGAGCCGAAGCTCCTCGGCTTCCCACCGGGGCTTTTTCCTAACGGTTGAGATCTTAGCGTCCGCCAGAGCGGGATGTTTTCGCCTGATGTGAACTCCAAGGCCGGTTTTGGTGGTAAAGGAAACGCTACAAATCTCACAGACATGATTCAGGGTCGAAGGAGGTGGACACGTGCTGCTCAAAGGCATTGAGCTTGTTGGGCCCCCCTGCACTTTCTCCACAGGAGCTTGCCTTGGTCCGCCATCCGAGAACGGAAGGGAGGAACCAACTTTCTTATTTCTGTCGAAACCCAACAATAAAGGAACGTCCGGGGAGGCAACCCGGACGCCCTGTAACCCGCCCCCCATTTGGCCGCTTACATCCCCGACAAGCCTCTTTCAAGAGATTCGCCAGAAAGGCAACCGTTACCGACTCTCTCCACGAGGAGGAAGGAGGTATTACGGGAGTGGCTGGACCAACTTACCGCTCATCACGAGCAAGCCAGCTACCAACCTTAAGAGAGTCAATTTTTTTATTTTTTTATTTTTTATAGAAGGTGTGGAAATGCATTTACGCACGCCTGGGAAGGTGGCCCAGGCAGTGTGGGACTCCCCCTGCGCGAACACAGGGGACTACCCACTAAAACCACACCTTGGCTCGTTGTTGAATCCGTTAAGGGATTGAGCCACGGCTTTATTTCTCGCTGCCGATTCTATGATGTTATTGGAGCGAGTTTCCAATGGGGTGGCCAGTTCCATCCTCTTCATCCAATCCCTTCTCTCGTAGACTCTTGTGGTGGATGCTCTAAGGTGTTGGTCATCGAGTTCCACCGTGCCCAGTTGAGGAACGATCCTTGGAGTACCCGGGTTGTTACAGCAGCCAGGAATCCCTTCGTCATCCCCAGGTCTATCAGTTGTTCTGCCGATTTCCTTGCCCATACACCCTTCCAGGATACGGTGCATGTTGCGACCTCGACCGCATCCACTGCCACTTAAGAGAGTCATAGTTACTCCCGCCGTTTACCCGCGCTTGCTTGAATTTCTTCACTTTGACATTCAGAGCACTAGGCAGAAATCACATTGCGTCAACACCCGCTGGGGCCATCGCAATGCTTTGTTTTAATTAGACAGTCGGATTCCCCCGGTCCGTGCCAGATCTGAGCCAGTCGTTGAATGGCGGCCGAAGAGTGGCGCGCGGGCGGTGGCCCCAAATGGCACGAACGACGTACCACGGGGTCGCCACGCGCGTCCTCGCAGCAAGGAAGGTCCGCGGGAGGCCAAGGCACGGGACCGAACTCGGATCCACGGCGCGCGAACGCACCGATTCTCCTCGCCCAGGCCCGGCACGTCAGCTATCAACCCGCTTCCCGACCAAGCCCGACACGCCCCGACCCTCAGAGCCAATCCTTATCCCGAAGTTACGGATCCGATTTGCCGACTTCCCTTACCTACATTATTCTATCGACTAGAGGCTCTTCACCTTGGAGACCTGCTGCGGATATGGGTACGAGCCGGCGCGACACCTCCACGTGACCCTCTCCCGGATTTTCAAGGTCCGTCGGGAAATCACGGGCACCGCCGCAACTGCGGTGCTCTTCGCGTTCCAAACCCTATCTCCCTGCGAGAGGATTCCAGGGAACTCCAACGCTCATGCAGAAAAGAAAACTCTTTCCGTGGCTCCCGACGACGTCTCCGGGCTCTTTTAGGTTACCCTGACGAACCCCTTGTGAGGGCCCGACAAACAAC
>NW_027286886.1:242500-315000 GCF_022747635.1 Hetaerina americana
CGACACGATTGCGTCGTGTCGCCGAATGCGGAGACCTTTCACGGCGACGCACTGGCCTAAGATGTGCCCGATCGTCTCGACTCGGGCTCCACACCTACGGCACAAGGGCTCACGCCCCTGATTCTGGCGACCCCGCTTCAGGGCCTCGCGTGTGGCTACGGTGTTCGTCCGGAGTTTGATCGCCTCAATCTCCCGCGAGGGGAGGAGGATCCCGCCCTCCGTGAGCCAACAATTGGCGTTGGGGTCATCCTCAAAGTATGAGACGCCCACACCCTGCGACTTCCTCGAGGACCATTCCTTAATTTCCCTTTGGCAGAGAGTCTTTTTAATTTTCTCTATCTCTCCCAAGCCTTCGGGGGCCCTTATTTTTAGACCGCGGGCCAGGTCCCGTATGCGGTCGTCGATCCTACTTGCAGCTATTATGGACCGAGTCAGATGGTCTTCACTTTCCCTCAGACGAAGCATCGACCTATTGCCTGAGATCGGGATTGCGTAACGCAACCGAGGCATACCTAACCCACCGTCCCTCCGTCGCGCGTAGAACACGCTAACGACGGTGGAATTGGGTAGGTGGTAAATCTTGCGATATACGTTACGCAGACTAAGGTCTAACCTTTCCAGGGCTGTGACCGATGGTCCTCCCGCACTAAGTCTGTAAAGGAATTTGGGAATAATGAAGGAGCGTATTAGGTGTAGTTTCTCGCTAGGCTTCAATGCGAGGCTCCCTGCTCTTTCTACACTGCTTTCCAGACACTTAGCAGTGGCTCGGTAGTCTATTCCGTACCACGGACTTACCGGCATTCCCAAATATGTGACCGATTTTTCTGCGTGGGTTACAGGGACGAATGAGTCCCCAATCATTTGCATCGGGTCCTCAATGGCGTAGGTTCTCCTGAGCTTGCGGATCGAGAAACAGGTACATTTGCTCGCATTGAGCCTCATGCCTAGGGCATCGAGGTACTCAACTACGGCATCTGTCAACCGTTGGCATTCGTTCGCGTTTTGACCTATCAGGGTCAGGTCGTCGGCAAAAGCGAGTACGGGCAGTTTCCCAGATGGAACCACTGCTCCCAGGCTGGATTTCTCCAACCTATCGAGCAAAGGGTCTAGAACCACATTGAACAGGAGCGGCGAAAGGGGGTCGCGTTGCTTGACACCCCTGCGGATGTCCAACCGGATACCCCTCCCGAAACCCCCTATCTCCGTGGAAGACGCTGTGTACATTTCCGCGACGAGTCGCTGTACGTGTGGGTGCACCCCCTTCTTTCGTAACGCCTTTAGGATCGCAGAGTGCGGCACCGAGTCGAACGCCTTGGAGACGTCCAACAAAGCTACCGTGGATCCGCCGTTGACCTTGGCTTGCTTCGTTACCTCGCTTAAGAGGAACAAATTGCTAAAGCAGCCATTTTCCGATACAAAGCCCTTCTGCGGAGAGGGTCACCGACCTCCTCAGCCTTTCGGCTATGAGGGCCGAGTACAATCTCGAGACGAGGGAAGATATTGTGATCGGGCGCCAATTCTCTGGTTGTCTCGTATCGCACCCATCCTTCGGAAGGAGGGTGGTCCTGTTTTTCTTCCACTCTCTTGGAAAGAATCCTGTGGCTAACAAGTTGAAGAGCTTCGCCAATACCTTCGCAATGCCCGGGAAGTTGACCAGATGGTGTTTCGTTATCCCGTCCAAGCCAGCTGCGGTCCCTGGACGGGTTGCCCTCAGTCGTGTCCACACCTCCTTAGGGCACAAAAAATCGAAATTATTATGGATCGATTTCACCCTGGAGTCACCTAGGACCAGCTGGTCCTCTGCCGCTTTTCCCCAGAGTACCTCCTAAAGGCTCCGCACCGCGTGGGCGGGCGGTTTCTCGTCCTCGTCACCTCCCTGCCATAACGAGTCTAATCGATGGGAAACAACCAGTCTAGCTAGTCTTCGCGGACAATGTTGAAACATATCGGAGCTCATAGCGTATGCAAATCTTTTTCTCTTGCCGCTCTTTGCCTCTTTTCCGTTCCTCGGAGGGCCCTTCCTCCGGAACTTACTGTTCCGACTTTTCGCCCGGCGTGGGCTCTTTGTCACTTCCTCTTCTCCGTCTGGAATTAACGCCGGGTGCAGCCAATCGGTCACGAGGTTTTCTGTCAATTGCCGGATCCGTTCCTCGGCCAATCCTAAGATGGCTCTGGATAGGATCCCGTCCAATGCGCTACATAATTCGGCTGCCTTTTCCCCTTTGGGCGTGCCGATATCGAGCGCCTTTTGAAAGATTCCCATCTGCCAGTTACGCAGTTCTCCTCGCGGATCATGCGGGATCTGGCGAGGGTTCTCCTTCGTAAAGTCCAGGTGGGTTGCCTCGATGTTCTCCGAGCTCGACTCGATTTCAGGTATCAGTTCAAGTTTTTCTGCTTCTGCCGCTCCGAGATCTGAGCATCCTGGAGGCGTCTGTGTACTTCGCTCGTCTTGGTCCCCGATAGAGGCTTTCGTCAATTCCAGTTTCCGCTCCCTACCGAGCATGGTCCGTCTTCGTGCACGCACCTGGGCCGGAGTCTTAGACCCCAAAGCCTCAGCAATGCGAATGTTCACGCGGCGGTCTCCAGAGAATTTCTTGATCAAAACGGAGAGTTTCGCACACTCTTCTTCGGTCCATTGATTCCTTACGTCCCGATTCTTTGAGAACCTTCGGAACAAGGCACGACCGGAGACGCTTCTCATTCCGCAATGCGGGGTGCGCATGGCGTTCATGAGTCGCTAATCCCCGGGCCGTAGGGAAAAACCTCGGACCTCCTTCGCAAGAATATTCTTTTTCAACAGGTCCCCTGGCGCCACTCATCTGCGCTTTGCAGTGCGGATAGTGGCATGCAACGGATTGATAGGATCTGAACTCCGTTGCGCATATCGAACATTGAAATCTTTGCCTCGTACCAGGGTGCACCATTTTAACATGTCCCGTGATCCCTCTTGCACTAGTCATTACGCTAGCGCATAGTGGGCACGGGAACGGCGTCACAATTGGGTAATTAATCCAATATTCGTTGTCCGTTCGGTCGCCAGGTCGCATAGGGTATGGTCCACCAGCCGAATTTTCCACACAGTCGGGACTAGAACTGTGAGGCATCCGAGGCTTTGCATTTGCATTAAGCTGTACGGACATGTATGGTTTAGATGGAGTTCGGGCCAGCGTCAGCCCTACTTACCGGTACACACACAGTGTCGGACAAGGTCAAAATGAATTTGGAGTGCACCCCCATACCGTTTATCGCACTCCGTAAATAAACAGCCGTCTGGGAAGCATTACACACCGGGTGTATTCCCAACCACCCGGTGAGAGAACCCAACCCGGAACCCAAAAGGATCCCGTGGAGAGACCAACCCTCGTCCCGGCGATCGCAGGGGGAACTCCCGGCAACCCGCCCTGCATCACCCCCTGAACGAATTTTTCCATTTCTTGGGTTAATTATGCACCATTTCCAAAAAGGGACTAGGTAAAGGTGGGCGAGATCCGAAGAGACCGAGAACCAACCCCGAATCGCTTCCTCGCCATTTGCTGACCGGTCGGACTCGCCAATGCGATACTCCACATATAAGTCAAAATCATTTTGGGATCCCCTTGGACATCGCTCAGAATGGCGCAATCGCCGGTGTTTTTCGGAGATTCTGGGCAAAAAGACTGGTCCAAAACGCCGATTTTTTGCGGGACTTAGAAAATTTTCGACCATTTTCCAAAGATTACGTTCTCTCTGCATATCCTTCCTAGTTTACCCTTACTTCTTACTTTACTATTATTAATCGGCACTTAGATAATTTTTCCAAGTAATTTATTCGTTTTCAGCGAATAATTTGCGCATTAAATTCGCTTCACTTGCGGATTTTTTCCCGGAAGAAGTGCAAAAATCGTTAAGTCAGTTACAAACCAAGTCAACCTTTCAACATATATATCGTTACTTAACACTTATTTCATTTTCCTCGACATTATAAGCCAGGCATGGAAATATCCCCTTCCCTCGCCCATATTTCGCAATACCCAAAAAAAAGCAATTTTTAATCGTTCGTTTGTACTTGCACGTTCCCTTCATTGCCTTTATTTAATAAAAAGGTAGTTATACCCTCATGGAAACGTCTTTCATGTAAAGGAATAATAGCCGTTCTTAGTATGGACCGTGTTAGTCACCGTGGACAGATGGGAATCGGTCCGGATAAGTCGGTTCTCAACAAGCCATAACATTTACTCCGCGTTGGAAAACCATGTCAATTTCCAAAAGTTTTAGGCCTTGGGATTTTTTTTTCTCCGTACTCACATTCACGGTGCGAAGTTTCAACGATTTTCTTCCAAGGATAAAAATTTTTATTTTTCAATTCGGTTTTTACGTAATTTTGATCACCGAAATGCAAGGTAGCATTTCTCATGTATAATTATTCAGATTAAAATTAATGAAACGGTATCATACTTTATTTAAACCCAATATCTTTGAAAAAAGGAGTAACATATTGATGCCATTAAACATGTGTTACCATACCAGCCGGGATTTGATGCTCCAAAGGCTGTCAAGGTGCGTCTAAAAAAATTGATATTGCAAGCACTATTTCCCATGTTTCCAGGTCCAATATCACGTGGTGTAATTAAGTAACGGCGGAAATTATCGATTAGACCTAGGTTTCCATGTAAAACACGCCAGAAGAATACCTCGCAAGTTTCGCGAAAAAGTAATCCCGGCACTACGGAGGTAAAAATTTATTTCCAAGAAAAGCATAAAAAAAATGAAAATTTTCCCAACAACGTCTGATTGCAAAATTATAGAGGCGACCAAATTTTCATTTAATGCTGTAAAAGGTTTTAAAACACCCGTGGAGGAAAAACTAAGGACGGAAATTGAGAGGCGCAATTTCTCATCCCGGCAATGCGGGGCAAAATTTTGTAAGTGCAATTCACCCCGTTACTGCGGGTGAAGTTTGAATAATTTCTCCAAGTCTTCGGAATCACTCTATTTCCAAGATGTGCCAATTAATTTTTTTTGCCATTTCCTTTTGGAAACACGGATACGGTGATGGGCGAAAAAATTTGGGCTAAAAATTATGTCCAAGATGGGCGAAAAAGGTGTCCGGACGGGATCTTTTAAGTGGTGGAAAGGGTTTTTCCTCCATAATAAGAAATGATTCGTCCCTCGGCCTCCCCACCCGCCACGGAGCCACACATTTGGGACGCCACTCCGCCAAACCGGAGCGGTCGCCAGGGCTAACTCGAGGGATATAGCGCTTCAGGAGTGGTTGTCTGTTTCGGGGTGGATCTTCGGTGCAAGGGCCCACCAAAACCCTTACATCTCCGACCTCCCTACGCAGACCCCCACAACCTTGGCACTCGCCACCGGAGCGAAAACGCGACGGAAGCCGATTGACCGGGAGTGGCTAGCTCCCGGCCTCCCGTTTACAGGAAATCCGGGGCCGGAGAGGGGTATCACTCCCCGGTCCATACAGGGCATTCGACACCCTGCTGGGAACCAGAAAGCTTACCCTCCAGGATCTCCTTCTCTCCCTTTCGGGTCTCCAGGCACGGCAAACACTTGGGTGGATCTCAGGCCAGATGGTATTGCCCTTCACAGACAGTGGATCCACAGCACTGTCCGTAGGCATCCCTTGCTGGCATGGGGTTTTTTTTCGGGGTTTTCTCCCCGCCCTTTTAGTCGCCTCTTACGACAAGCAGGGATACCGCGGGAGTATTCTCTATCCCCCTACCCGCGGGGGGGATGGAAATTTCTCCACATGCCGCATGATGTTACGAAGATGTTTTTTAATGCTTCCCAAAGGGATGGTGGCCATGATTTCCAAATTAAAATCTGGATCCGACCTGGAAAATTGAACGCCTAAACCAGCTTTACATCTCCTGGTGCGACGTTGCACCGGCGGCTTTCGATTCTCCCGGTGGTGAACGCCAGCTTAAGTGGGCCAAAGAGGTCCTGGCCCACCATAAGATCCCAGCCAGTATGTAGGATGCGGTGAAAAGATGTTTGGTGAAAAATTACATCTATCTGACGATGTTAGGGGGTTAAGAGTGTCTTCGGACGACTCTCAACGAGCTGGATATCTGAGCACACAAGGGGTATCCCCAGTCTTGACTTTAACCACTTTCACCAAGTCACCATAAACGCCCTGCCTACGCGTATTAGAACCAGCAGGAGATGCCCAATTTTCTTTGATAGCCAATGCTAGCCATGCTTTGGTAGCCAATAACTATGAAACTACTAAACTAAGGGGCCAAGGAACCGACCATGTTCAAATGATTGGAGGGCCTTTTAATCCCATACGCCTAACCCAACGTCCAAGTCATGAGAGTCGGGACGCCTATAGTTAGGAGGCTGACGGGGATGGCTTGCTACAGTTCAAACACCTCAAATAATCAGCCACGCGGGGGCAGCCCCCCAAGTGACCTGCCTTGCCTTCAGTATTGAACGTGGTTGAAGCACCTTAAATTTAAGCAAGGAGGTACAGGGGGTAAAATCCCGGGAATTCAGGGAATTGCCACCCCCTCACACCATAAGAATCAAGCGATTGGGGGCCCCGGTGGGGTTCAACCGGCAGTCGCGGACTGTCGGTACTGAGGTGCTGAAGTAAGCTGGAGTACCGGGACCGAGTGTCACGATTACTGGTGGACCTTCAAAACCAGGATCCCCAGAGAACACCTGGATCCAACCTAATACAAGTGACTCCTCAGAAGTTAGACACTACAGTGTATCGGATTCTTAAGTTACCAAGACCAATGCAATAAGGGTAATGGCGGGAATATCTATCATGAGGCAATTTAAGTCTTCCGCCTGAGAAACCGAGAATGAGCTCTTTTAAGGCACCTGATCTTATCACTAAAGCCGAATCTGTTCTCAGGGTGGAGATGAGCCCTGAAGAGCTGGATGTTAATTACTTTTCCCCTTCAAATATATCTTAGCACCCGTAAGTGTTTCCAAGGTTCTTCAACCAGAAGATGGCGCGAGAGGAGGCGGGAATATGCGACCTGGCGGAAGCTTTTTATGAAGAATATGGGGAGAGCCACCAAAATCATTTTGGACGGTCTAATTAAGGAAAAACTGCCGGATTTGATTCGTATTAAGGACTACTTGGAACCCATATTATCTGGAGAGCCTCCCACTGATTCCTCTTCAGAGATCAGTGGGGGTAGAAGCGATCTTCAATTCCTTGCGGACCCCATGAAACCCACCGAGGTCAATTTTACACCTATCATGGCCGTCTCAGCACCCAGGTTGGATGGCAAAACACCTCACTTATGGCGTAGCGTCCCAGCGAAAGTCCGAGCATAGTATCACGTTGGCACTGGGATCTTTTCACTCAAATGTCTTAAGAAGTCGAACAAATTTAATCCCGAAGGATGGATATGCGGTAGCCGAGGACTTAAGACCAATTAGCATAACATCTGTGGTTGTGCGCCAGCTACATAAGATCTTGGAAGGTGGCCTAATGAGAGCAGGTCTAAAAGATGAGCGGCATCGGTGTATGCATGATGGCTGCACGGAAAATTCATCTATACTAGGGGCAATTTTATACGATTGCAAGACCAGTCTCCGTAAGTTGGATATCGCCTCGTTAGACATAGCGAAGGCGTACGATTCCATTTCTCACGACGCGATCAAGGCGACGATGCAGACTCGGTTTGCCTGCTTCTTTTGTGGAATACGTAGTTCGAGTGTACGGTTACAGCGAAAGAGTGCTCTAGAAAAATGCGAAAAGATGCATCCCGATTAATCTCACCAGCGAACTAAGGGTTGGGTGACCCCTTGTTAACTCCAGTCTTCTGCCTGATGATCAAGGAAATCATCTGGTCTGTACCAAAGCAGATCAGGTACACGATGTCGTGGATCAATATTACTTTACTTACATGAGGTTGAACTTGGTCGCATCTCGGCGGCGCCATTAAATCCGCAACAGTGGCTAAAGGTTCTCAGGTGCTTCTTAATCCCGAGGTTTTTCCATCTGCTCACCTTGTCCAGAACGACTTCGATCCGATGCAAATTCGATCAAATAGATCGCCGAGTTTAACGCCACTGAGACCGGCGCCCATGTACATCAGAACCGTTTCAGAACGCGTGATGGACGCATCCGCAGACACGCCTTGGTCGTCAAACTCAAAAATGGGTTAAAACACATCCGTTGGGCTATGAAAGAACAGCCCCAGTACCGACCCAAGAGCAGGTTGCGGAAACCGGACCTCGTCATAAAGGAGCACACAGTCAAGCTGATAGATGTTCAGATTGTGTTGGGAGCTACTTCCACGGATAAAACTCACAAGCGGAAGGTGGGAAAGTACAACATCCAAGAGCTTAAAGATCCAAGAATAGCCCAAGAAGGAAAATTTAACGAGGAACGTGGTTGAAGTGACATCATGCACCATCTCTTGGAGGGGAGTGTAGTACAACGAATCCGCCGAACATCTAGTGGACCTGGGATTAAAGAAGACTTCTTAAGAGGAATTGCCACCCAGGTGCTTCAAGGCTCCCACCTCCATTGGAATCGGTGGAACCAAATGTCGAACATCTGTCATGGGAACAAGGAGTCAGTGAAGGAAGGTATTGGATAAGTGTTGGATCTCTGGCAATCTCGGGTAACTCGCACCCTTAAGATCAGGTAATCGGCAGCGAGAAATTAAGCCGTCGCTCAGTCAAAAACATCAGACAAAACCCTAGGCGGGGGTGTGGTTTTAGTGGGTAAATCCCAGTCGCCACACTGGGACGAGACCCACACTGCCTGCGCTACATTCCCAGGGTTGCGTGAATGCATTTCCACACCCCGTTGACAAAAAATATCCGTGAAGGTGTCTGATTAATCCATTTATTCCAGCAAGACTTATGCCCAGAATGAACCCTGGACAGGATCAAGTTCATAAGGTACGAGGTATGCCCTCAACTTCCCCCTCTCCTGAACACAACTGAAGAATCTGTACCCACGTCAGCCACGGGTACCTGAAAGCTGGAGGAGTGGCTTAGGAATGCTACACCTAAGCTCTCAAAGGAGAGTAAGTCAAAAGTGCAATGATGGCGACCATCTGCCAGAAGGCTCTCGTTGGGGAGCATGTCTCATACTCAATTTCTAATTGGGTAGCGGAAGTTTTCTCCAGGACTGAAAGAGGATCTTCTCGACGATTCACCACTACGAAATCTGAACTTGTATGGAACTGGAAGGTGAGCAAGTATAAGGAGTAATCATGGATCCAGTCCTAGTAGAAAAAGAACAAAGGGAAAGCCGCTCCGGAAATCCTGGACAGAAAGCCCATGAATCCTTACTTTCGGTTCTCGAGATGTTCAGTTTCTGGGCCGACCTAATGGAGAACCCGGGGTATGGCAATATTTCCGTAGTCTGTGTCAAACCGGCGGAGGTAGGAGAGCCTCCCTCTTTTCTTAGAGGAGTCGAGTTACTCCGTCGGAAGTAACCGAGAGTTCTTAACACAAGGAAAGCTCCGAGACCCGATGGCGTAACGGTGCGACAGTGGAGAGCGGTCACGCCACTTAAGCGCGGCTCTCTACATCTTTTGGTATACACGGAGTGTTCCTACCGATCTTACCCTCAGGTGGACAGTTTATCCCGAAGGTGTGAAACCCGAAGAACCCGGGCGATTACCAATTGCTATTGCCACCACCTGCCTGTTAGGTGAGAGACAGCCTTCAGGCCAAAAGATGGAGTCTCCGAAAATACGGCCATCTTGTCTAGTCCCCCCCAAGACGCACGAGTACGACGGCAGCAATTACACATAGCTATAATACTTCATATGGCTAAGGCATTTTCTAGGGATGAACATCCAGCCGTGTTAGCCACAGCTGACAAAGTTGCACTAACCGTGGGTATACCAGCTTAATACCTAGTAGGGTCATACTCCACTGCGATAAGAACCAGGCTCATCTGGAATTGCAAAAATCTGGAAATTACTGTAGGGAGGGGGGTCAGACAGGGATCCTTAAGTCCTTCTTGTTTAACTGCGCCCTGGACCGCAAGCTCCATGCTGTACTAACCGAGGTTGGTTGTCTCCGAAGCGAACACGTCAACGCAATAGCCTTCACGGACGACACCATCTTCGCCGACGCCAGTGACGGGTCACTGGCGTTTCCGACCCCGTAAACCCTGAGTGCGTGTGTGTTTGCAACTTGCGACGGTCAATTTGTTCTGCAAATACCTGAGCGAGGGAGTAATTTGATGTGCGCCTACTGTGGCCAAAGCCCACTCCGCAGAGCGAAGACAATTCAAATCTCCCGGCAGCGGAGAATCTTCCCCTCCACCCGCGCTCCGATGCAAAAGGGGGAGAGTCTGCCACGTGGCGAGCGCGACGTCACAATGTCACGTGGTCGCCCCTCCCCCGGAGTCCCCTCAGCGCTCGCCCCTCCCCCGGAGTCCCCTCAGCGCTCGCCCATTGGCTACCGCCAGGGCATGTGAGCGATACGTCACAATGTCACGTGGTCTCCCCTCCCCCGGAGTCCCCTCAGCGCTCGCCCATTGGCTACCGCCCGGGCCAGGGCAGGTATATAAGGAGGGGCCTGAGACTCGAACAGACAGAGTCGGAGGTGGGAGTCCATCAGGGAGAGACCGCAGCGAGTACATCATCGGTCAACTCCGCTCCCCTCTCGAGGAAGCGACCGCAGAGAGCACATCCTCGGTCAACTCCGCTCCCCTCTGGAGGAAGCGACCGCAGAGAGCACATCCTCGGTCAACTCCGCTCCCCTCAAGAGGAATTCGAGGCAACCAGGACCAAAGCAACCGGACGGATGCCGCGTCCACCGCGCCGCCTCCCAGCGCCAACCGAGCTCGACGCCGCACGGAGGACCGACCCGCCGCGACGCTGCCCCGCCGCTCCGACAGTCTGCCACCAGCACCTCCGACGACCACCCCGGGATCATCGCCGACCCTCGAGGACTACCGGACCTCGTTGGCCGAGGCCACCCTTCCTACGTGGCCGGTGCTGAGTCTCCTGACGCCGCCCACCCCGCAGTACCGCCTCCGGCCCCTGGACTCTCCAAGGACGCCCTACGCAGAGGTGCCGAGGCTGCCCCTATTTGGCTCGCCGGACCGTCGGGCTCCCGCGACCAGCCAGAAGCCGGACAGGACCCCGGCCGCCATCCAGCTGCTGTAGCTGCACCGGACTCCACGCGCCCTTCAGGCAAACGACACTCGACCTTCTCCCTGGGAGAAGGTCCCCTTTACTGTAATCCTGTACTGGACGGAATAAACGCCCTTCGGGGTAATCAACGGAACGGCAGGGAGGTTTATTTTCTCCAGCAACCCCAGCCCTTGCCTGGGCAGAATGCTCACTCGCTCTCGCGTTTCGGGTCGGGTCGCACAGCCAACCCCAGACGCCAGCGACACGACAAATTGTTATAACTTTTTGTTTTAAATCTCATTTTTCTGATTGTCGGGTCCCTAGCGTCTGGTTTACATCCCCGTAAACCCTGAGTGCGTATGTGTTTGCGATTCACGACGGTCAATGGGCCTACATATACCGGAGTGATTGAGTGGTTGCTATAGCTTTCTCGCTCCCTGTAACCCCCCTTCTTTAATTCAACCTATTAGTGTCCTTCAGAGTACGGCCTTGGGTTTTTATATTCATTCCAGGTTTTTATATTCATTCCATTCATTCGGCCGTAGTACGTTCTATATTATTGTTCAACCATGTTAGTTCCTCGGGGCTCATAAGCTCACCACTGAGGACAGATTCGATGATTTTGATGAGATCATCCGCCTTGAAATATGTTAGGTTCCTTATGTTGTGGACAAGATTTTTCATTGCCTTTTGAAACACACTATTTTCGGCCTCTCATGTCCCCGAGGTTCCGGTGGCGATAGAGTCAGAAGCGGCAAGTGTCGAGCTCCGCTAACTGCCGGGGGGTCGCTTTCTCCATTACGGATCCAGTTCTACCCTGGGGATCCTTATTGCCATTTTCCGTGAGTGCGCGAGCCACTCAGCGTCGATACTCGGGCTTTCTTCGCGCCCCCTTAATGCTTTCCAGGGTTCTTCCCTGGAGTGACATTTTTTTCAGCAATTATTTGTTGATGTTGTGTATGTTTCCCTTGCGTATAGCTCGGGCCTCTTCCATGGCGAGATGCTCCATCTCCTCCTCACTCCACCTTTTCTTTTTCTGTGCCACACTGATGTTTAAATTCACCTCATCCGGGTGTCTCCTCCTTCGGTGTGGGCCCAATCCAATCTTTAACTGGAAAGAGCGTGGGGTAGGCAGTCTGGGCACCCCGTAGGCATGAGTCATTTCCTTCTATTTCCTCGCTCCTCTGGCTGACTGGCCCGCCGGGATCCCCAAATCTACTTTGATTTTTCGGGCCTGAGGTTATGAAGACCTCGGGGGGCATTTGGCTATCGGTTTAGCTCCGCAAGAAAATGGGTGCGCACACCCCGAGCTGATTTTCAGATGTTCCCCCTGAGCGGGCCTCATCAATTAGCCGTGCCTGAATCGTCAATCAATCCCCACCCTCGCATCGCGCGATTTGCGAGTCGCGGTCATTCGCGACCAAACCCAAACCTAAGTGCCTAGCAAAACGCGTGTCGTCAGCCTGGGAAGGGTTCTCTGCGAAAGGCCCAGCGCCCTGAGCTCGACCGCAGATCGACCCGACCAGACTCCCCTCCACGACACCGTTCAAGACGTCACGCTCACATCGTTCCGGGCCACTCTCCACCGGTCCGATATGTGGGAAATTAATGTCTCATTTTTCCCATAGTACTCTACCTTTGTCCGATGTGACTCGTCCATAGGTAGGTTGTTCGAGACTCATTGCACGTCGATTACAGTTACCTTACCGTTCTTGGAACATATTATGTCCAGTTTTCCAGGCCCGCGATCGAAGGGTAAATCCTCTCCCTTTCCACCGTGAACCCTTTCCCGGAAAGGTTTGGTGCGAGAAAACCGCATGAGTCGTCGTGCCTTCGGATGCGATGGCCTTGAGTCCGGTAGAACCCTGAACTACATGGCCAGCTGACTCTCGGATTCAGCAGCCAGCCTGACAATGAACGTCTAGACCACCCTCCCGCCGTACCCTCGTGGTCCGCACCCGGGTCGGACAGGCATTGACGCGCACCTGGTGGAAGTGGCTGTACTCCCGCCCTGGGATTGCTCCCGGGCGTGCCACTCATTTGGTGGAGAGATCCGTGCGCTTACACTCACGCAAGTCCCCACCGTCTGCGGAACTAAGCAGAATACCAACAAAAACTTTCTCGTCGCCTCCTTCGAGTGAGCTGGAACCCCAAGGCGGTCTAGGGTTTTACTGGCCCAGGATATCTGGCGGTGGATCGCGGGCGACCCATGCGCCCCCTGGGGAACTCGACTCGAACTGTTTTGGAGACGACCAAGGCGCTCCACCTTCCAGGTGGGCACAACGGCTTATAGGTTTGGAGTACCCAAACCCCCGTCCCGTATGGACGCGTGGAAGTAGCCGAAACTCACGTCGTGGGGCAGGTGCAACCATCGGCGAGCCGCAGCTTTGAGCTGCCGATCCATTGAGGCCAGCTTTGTCCGGGTAACTCTACCCAGCACGAGGCTATGGAACAGCCTCGGCAGGATAAAGCCCCTGAGCAACTTAAGCCATTGTTGTGGATTCAGTAGTAGTAGTAGTTTTGAGAGTGTTAGGGTGCGTCGACGGCTAAGGTCATTTTGCACCACACATTAAAATTAAAACTAAAATTCCTTTTTACTTAGGAATAAATAAATACGATTAAATATAAATAAATAAATAGTTGTTAAAATCAAAGGGCATTAAAATTATGAGATCAAAAACTATATCTGCCTCATAAAACCAGTTGCCCTTAAAAATTTTAATACTCGATTTATGGACTCAGAGTCATCCCCTAAAATATTTTTAAGTCTCCCCTTATCTTCAACATGTCTCTGGTCCCTTGGTATGTTCTACATTCTGTCAGGATATGTTTTATTGTCAGGGGTTGGAGGCACTCATTGCAGCGGGGCTGTTCTTTTACCTCCGCAAAGAGGTACGAATGAGTGAGGGCAGAGTGTCCTATTCTCAGGCGCGTAATCATGACCTCTTCCCTCCGAATGTTCCGGATGGAAGAGGACCATGGTGAAACGACCGGTTTTATTGCCCTGAGTTTATTATTTTGCAGAGACTGCCAAGCCTCCTTCCACTGTTGCAAGACCGAGTTCCGCAAGGTGGCCTTTACGTCCTCCATTGGAACCAAGGTGGAGTGTGTCTCGGATTTTCGAAGGGCATCCTTTGCTGCCTGGTAAGCTTTTTCGTTACATCTTAAGCCAACGTGACCAGGAGTCCATATAAAGGAGACCATGTTCCCCTTTCTCTGAAGAGACAACAGGGTATAATGGATATCCTGGACTATCGGGTGCACAGGTGCAAAGATCGATATAGAATTTAGGGCGCTCAACGAGTCGGTGCAGATGAGGAAAGAGCCATTGCTTTCCTTTATTTCTTCTAGGGCCGTCCTTATGGCTGACAGCTCGGCTGTGAAAATGCTGCATGAAGTGTGCAGTTTTTTCCTCACGACTCCATGGTAGTGGGACACGACCGCATAGGCACTTGACAACTCTGACTTTGACCCGTCGGTGTAGACGGGGACAAAGTCAGAAAGTGAGCTGAGGACGGCACTGAAGAGCTGCTGGTATTCGGAATCGGTCGTCTTGGCTTTGCGGCGTGCACTGGCAATGAGTTTAATATCCGGCATTGGCGTTAACCAAGGCGGATACTTAGCATAGGAGACAGGGCATATTTGAGGAAATGTAAAATTTACCTCATTAATAAAATCATTTAAACGAACGGGAAAGGCCTAGTTGCCCTTCTCCGCCTGTTAAATAAGTCTAAAAACCGTTGGTTAAAAACTATGTTAAAACAAGGGTGGATTGTCTCTGATAAAATTTTACAGGCATAGTTGCCCATTAAAATCATCCTGCGGGTTTCCAACGGAGGCTCCCCTGCGTCTGCAAGTAGGCTTGGGACTGGGCTTGTTCTAAATGCCCCGGTGGCCAACCGTATCCCAGCATTGTGGACACATGTAAGTGCTCTCAAGTAAGACTCTCGTCCTGAGGAATACACTGTGGAACCATAGTCCAGTTTGGATCGCACCAAGCCTCTGTACAATAAAAGCATGGTGGTGCGGTCTGCTCCCAAAGTGGAGTGAGTTAAAACCTTTAAAACGTTGAGGGTTTGGCGACACCTCTCACGTAACACGCGGATATGCTCCCGCCAGTTCAGCTTTTGGTCCAGGATCATGCCGAGAAAGCGGACGGACTCCACAAATGTAAGGATCCTACCCAACAGGGTTAGGGTCGAGGTAACGTGATAACCGCGAACACGGTGAAAGTGCACGCATTTCGTTTTCTCCACGGAGAACCGAAATCCGTTCTTTCGCGACCACTCTCCAAGTTTGTTTAGAGTCACCTGGGCTTGCCTGGAAGCGCTTGGCAGTCGTGTCGACCGGCAAAATATGGCTAGGTCGTCCACATAGAACGATGCCATCACCGGGGCATTGATGCATTCCACCACGTCGTTGATGGCGATGGCAAATAACGTCACGCTCAGTACTGAACCCTGGGGTACCCCGTTCTCCTGTGTAAAAGATCGGGATAAGTGCTTCCCAGTCCTTACTTTAAAAAGGCGGTTTGTTAAAAAATTTCTGATTAATAGGGCTATGTTGCCTCTAAATCCGTACTTGTGCAACGTGTTGAGGATTCTCCATGGCCACACACTATCATAGGCGTTCTCCAGGTAGAAGAAGATCTATGACGTGTTAACGTTGGAGAAAGGCTTCCTGGATGAAGTTCTCAGTGCGAACCAGATGGTCTGTCGTGGACCTGCCACGCCGAAAGCCGCGCTGAGCGTCGGAGAGCAGGTGTCGACTCTCTAAGCACCACATGAGACCGAATGATGAGGTCTCAGGCGTGATATGGTGGAAGCGTAACATATTAAAACCACAGGTATTGCAATTTTCCACTAGATATTTTATTTCAACACTACCGGTTTCGATGTTTTCACATCATCATCAGGTGTGAGCACAAGTGCGTATCTTCTTCACATATATAGTTGCATACAAGGGGTGGGGGGTTTTAAGGGGAAAAGGGGGGGAAAAAAGGGACAGGGGAATTCCATGTGGGGAAATGATGAAAGGAGGGGTCAAAGAGGCGGGGAGGAACAGTGGGAATTCCATGGGGTGGGGGGTTTTTTTGGGGGCAATACTGAGAATTAACAATACGACAGCCGGATTGGCACAGGTAATAAAATAAAGACTGAGCTGTAGAGGGCCCCGCAGCAATGAAGGGCCGGAACAATCTGCCGGTGGGCCTCGCGAGGGATGTCCCGTGGTGAGGGTCGTTGCTCTGCTGGCTGGATGACGTCCTTAGGACGCCTGCGATGCGTCGGGGGATAGTGGTGTTGTCCGTCGAGTCCATCCGGGGAATCGGAGGAACGGGGAGGGGAAAGGGGGGAAGTAGGGGGGGGGGCTGGAGAAGAGGAAGGTTAAACTTGGGGAAAACTATTGGGGAAAATTGTAGGCTAGAAGGGGGGAATGTGAAGTGACAAACACATCATTAAGGAGGGGAATTCCTTTTTTTGTGTGTTGTATTATTTCACACTGTTCGAGTGCGTCCAACTTGCGCCCTTTCGTTTGTAGATGTAGCACTTTAAATTCGAAGTTGCAGTGATGGCCTGTTTCGATTATGTGTTTCGCGAGATTAGAATTCGTGTTATCTGCATAAATTCCTCTTCGGTGTTCCTTGATCCGATTGTCAAAACTCCTCCCTGTTTGACCAATGTAACTGGCCTGACACTCGCACTCAAGCATATACACCCCACTCCTTTTATTCCTGTCGATCGGGTCCTTAATCTGGCTTGAACACTTGGATAGTGTTGATGGAATATAGAATGAAATTCGGAAATTGTCCTTGGGGATGGCTTTGGTTATATTGTATGAAAGATGGTTCACGAACGGAATTTTGCATCATTTCCGATCTAACGTGTTCGTGTCCTGTGAGTGTAGTGCAGATAGAGGTGGCTTGTTTTCTTATTTTCTTCTTAAGGAGCGTATCAATGAGGTTGGCTTTATACCCGTTGTTGACAGCAATGGTTTTTATGATGTTACCTCACGGTCCCAGTTGTCCTGGGAACATCGGGATTCTAATGAGTCTATTTATCATGGAGTGGAAACTGGCTAGCTTATGGGATATAGGGTGGCACGAATCTGATGGAATTACTTGATCTGTGTAGGTGGGCTTTCTGTAGATTTTGAAGGTATGTTTTTGGTTATGTAGGCCTATGGTTAGGTTGACGAAGTTCCATCAGTTTTTAAACTCCTTACACTCAGCCATTAATTTCACTATGGAAAAAAGTGTGGAAGACGAAATCAATTACCTCGACCTAACCATAGGCCTACATAACCAAAAACATACCTTCAAAATCTACAGAAAGCCCACCTACACAGATCAAGTAATTCCATCAGATTCGTGCCACCCTATATCCCATAAGCTAGCCAGTTTCCACTCCATGATAAATAGACTCAAGGAACACCGAAGAGGAATTTATGCAGATAACACGAATTCTAATCTCGCGAAACACATAATCGAAACAGGCCATCACTGCAACTTCGAATTTAAAGTGCTACATCTACAAACGAAAGGGCGCACGTTGGACGCACTCGAACAGTGTGAAATAATACAACACACAAAAAAAGGAATTCCCCTCCTTAATGATGTGTTTGTCACTTCACATTCCCCCCTTCTAGCCATCAATTTTCCCCAATAGTTTTCCCCAAGTTTAACCTTCCTCTTCTCCAGCCCCCCCTTACTTCCCCCTTTCCCCTCCCCGTTCCTCCGATTCCCCGGATGGACTCGACGGACAACGCCCCCTGCGGGTAGGGGGGTAGAGAATACTCCCGCAGTATCCCTGCTTGTCGTAAGAGGCGACTAAAAGGGCGGGGAGAAAACCCCGAAAACAAACCCCAAGCCAGCAAGGGATGCGTCCGGACAGTGCTGTGGATCCACTGTCTGTGAGCGGCCATACCATCTGGCCTGCGATCCGCCCAGGTGTTTGCCGTGCCTGGAGACCCGTAAGGGAGAGAAGGGGATCCTGGAGGGTGATCTTTCTGGTTCCCAGCAGGGTTTCGGATGCCCTGCATGGACCGGAGAGCGATATCCCTCTTCGGCCCCGGATTTCGCGTAAACGGGGGGCGGGAGCTAGCCACTCCCGGTCAATCGGCTTCCGTCGCGTTTTTGCTCCGGTGGCGAGTGCCAAGGTTGTGGGGGTCTGCGTAGGGAGGTCGGAGATGTAAGGGTTTTGGTGGGCCCTTGCACCGAAGATCCACCCCGAAACAGACAACCACTCCTGGAGCGCTATATCCCTCGAGTTAGCCCTGGCGACCGCTCCGGTTTGGCGGAGTGGCGTCCCAAATGTGTGGCTCCGTGGCGGGTGGGGAGGCCGAGGGACGAATCACTTATTATTATGGAGGAAAAACCCTTTCCACCACTAAAAAGATCCCGTCCGGACACCGGCGGGGGAGAAAAGTGCATTGGCGCATGTAAGCGCTATTTAATTATGTCGTGCATAAAGGAAGGTGAAACCTTGAAAAAGGTTTCTCCTTTCTTAATTCGCAGAGTTTTGTCACAGATTGTGCCTGGGGACCCAAAGAGCGTGAAGAAGCTCCGGGATGGTACACTTCTTATAGAGACCCTGAACGATACACAAAGCGAAATCCCCCCGCGGGTAGGGGGATAGAGAATACTCCCGCAGTATCCCTGCTTGTCGTAAGAGGCGACTAAAAGGGCGGGGAGAAAACCCCGAAAACAAACCCCAAGCCAGCAAGGGATGCGTCCGGACAGTGCCGTGGATCCACTCTCTGTGAGCGGCCATACCATCTGGCCTGCGATCCGCCCAGGTGTTTGCCGTGCCTGGAGACCCGTAAGGGAGAAAAGGGGATCCTGGAGGGTGAGCTTTCTGGTTCCCAGCAGGGTGTCGGATGCCCTGTATGGACCGGGGAGTGATACCCCTCTTCGGCCCCGGATTTCGTGTAAACGGGAGGCCGGGAGCCAGCCACTCCCGGTCAATCGGCTTCCGTCGCGTTTTCGCTCCGGTGGCGAGTGCCAAGGTTGTGGGGGTCTGCGTAGGGAGGTCGGAGATGTAAGGGTTTTGGTGGGCCCTTGCACCGAAGATCCACCCCGAAACAGACAACCACTCCAGAAGCGCTATATCCCTCGAGTTAGCCCTGGCGACCGCTCCGGTTTGGCGGAGTGGCGTCCCAAATGTGTGGCTCCGTGGCGGGTGGGGAGGCCGAGGGACGAATATTTAATTATTATGGAGGAAAAACCCTTTCCACCACTAAAAAGATCCCGTCCGGACACCGGCGGGGGAGAAAAGTGCATAGGCGCATGTAAGCGCTATTTAATTATGTCGTGCATAAAGGAAGGTGAAACCTTGAAAAAGGTTTCTCCTTTCTTAATTCGCAGAGTTTTGTCACAGATTGTGCCTGGGGACCCAAAGAGCGTGAAGAAGCTCCGGGAAAGTACACTTCTTATAGAGACCCTGAACGATACACAAAGCGATAAACTGCTTGCTATGGGAATGCTCCATGACATTCCGATTAAGGTGGAGGTGCACCGCACTCTTAACACCTGTCGGGGAGTCATCAGTCACTACGACCTCCTATACGTGGACATCGAAGAAATCAAGAGAGAAATGTTCTCTCAGGGAGTGACTGATTGTCGTCGACTCACCACGAGGCGCAACGGAGAAAACGTAAACAGCACCTCCGTGATCTTGACGTTTGCGCGTGATAGACTACCCGACAAGGTGTTTGTGGGCTATGAATCGGTACCAGTGAGGCCATTCATCCCAAATCCCGTGCGTTGTTTCAAATGCCAACGGTTCGGCCATGTCGCGTCGCGTTGCGAGGGTAAGGCCACCTGCCCGCTTGTGGCAAAGACGCGCACGAGGATAAAGAGTGCTCTTCGGAACCTCTTTGTGTCAATTGCGAGGGTACACACCCAGTGTACTCTCGTGATTGCCCGAAGATGAAAGAAGAGAGGAAAGTCATGGAGATAAAAACCCTTGAAAAATCCCATATGCGGAAGCGAGGAGAAAATACAGGGCGCTAATCGCTCCAACTTTCTCCCGGTCCTTCGCTTCCGTTGCAACCACGCAATGTGTAAAGTGTACCATCGCCACGCAGACGGAGATACCGAAAGAATCCCCAGTTGAAAACACGCAAGTGCCTAAACCCAAAAGGGTGAAGGATGGGAAGAGTAAGGTGGACAAGGAGCCACCTACTCCTGTGGGCCCTTCAAAGAAGAGCCCACAGAAAACCACCAAGGGGAACACGCCAAAAGGGCGTGAGAATACACCTTCCCCGCCGCCTCCAGTGAAGCCAAAGAGGCCGGAGGTAATTGAAGAGGACCAGAGTATCTCTGATACTGAGGTCTTCGCAAACGAGTGGAAGAGGAAACATCGCTTCAAGCGATAACCTCAATAGAGTTGGTCATCTCCCTTTTTAGTCATCTTATTTATTTATATATTTATTTATTTATTTTAATTTAACACTTTAAATGTGTTCCATTCTGCAGTGGAACTGCAATGGCTTTTATCGGCACAAGGAGGAGCTGGCCATTTTAATCCAAGATTTTAAACCCTCTTGTATTTGTCTCCAAGAGACCCATTTTAAGGCTGAAGATAAGGGTATTCTGAAGGGATTCACTGTTTTTAGAACAGATGACCTTAGTGGCCAACGAGCCCAAGGGGGAGTAGCAGTTGCGGCCCGTGAGGCCCTTTACACCTCGCGAGTCCAACTGAACTCTCCATTCCAGGCCGTCGCTGTCACGGTGCACACCCCTGAGAGGATGACGTTATGCAACGTGTATCTGCCAGAGGGTGCACCGGTGACCCGCCTGAACCTTGAAGCCCTTGTCCACCAGCTTCCTCAGCCGTTCATTTTGATGGGAGATTTTAATGCCCATGATCCTCTCTGGGGAGGGCCAGAAACCCAAAGCAATAGGAGAGGTCGAATTTTATCCAACTTTATTGAGGATTTTAACCTGTTTTTATTAAATAGCGGCGAAAAAACCCGCTTTAACAGCTTCAATGGGGAATTCTCAGCAATAGATCTTTGTCTATGCTCGAGAAGTCTAGCCCCAAAGCTGAAAATGTCCACCCACAACGATCTCTGTGGGAGTGACCATTTTCCTCTTCTACTCGTTAAAGAAGACTCTTCGCCCACCATTTCAAAACCTCCGGAAAAGTGGCGTATTAACCGTGCGGACTGGCCACTTTTTAAGCGTACGTTTACATATAAACACGACGCAAGTTTCGACGCGTTGCACAACGTCGATAAACTAAGTTCAACGCTGTTGGCGGCAGCTACCAAAAGTATCCCTCGTACGTCCGGGAACATTAGTCGAGCTCCTGTCCCTTGGTGGAACGGGGAATCGACCGGGCGATTCGGGCGAGGAAAAAAGCATTAAATATTTTTAGAAAATATCCCACGGCAACTAATCTGGCATCGTACCGCCGCCTGAGAGCGCGAGCTCGAAGGGCCGTGAAGGAGGCCAAGAGGGCTTCCTGGATAGAATACGTCTCTACCATCAACCATCGCACGCCGCTTGGTCAGGTATGGGACAAAGTCAAGAAAATCTCCGGGTCCAAGGGCTCATTTGTCATCTCGCCATTGCTTGTTGCTGGCCGGGTGGTTAATTCACCTGCCGAAATAAGCAACATATTTGCCAGTCAGTTCGCGGCCAATAGCAGTGACGAGGGCTATGCCGCGGACTTTGCGAACCTGAAGAGGCGATGCGAGAGAGTCCCTCTCAATTTTGGTGCAGGTCCTACAAGTGAATATTACAATGAGCCTTTCACGTCCTGGGAGCTTAAATCCGCCATCGAAGACTCCCATTACACCTCGCCAGGGGCGGACGAAATCCACAACGCATTTCTCCGGAACATTCCGGAAACTGCGATTGGGGAGGTCCTAAATACCCTCAACCAACTTTGGAACGAGGGCAGTTTTCCAAATGCCTGGCGAGAGTCCATCGTGATACCAATCCCAAAACAGGGCAAGGACAAAAATGACCCGAACAACTACCGTCCCATATCTCTCACCAGCTGCCTGTGCAAGGTGATGGAACGGATGGTAAACCGACGTCTCATGTGGTGCTTGGAGAGTCGACACCTGCTCTCCGACGCTCAGTGCGGCTTTCGGCGTGGCAGGTCCACGACAGACCATCTGGTGCGCACTGAGAACTTCATCCAGGAAGCCTTTCTCCACCGTCAACACGTCATAGCAGTCTTTTTCGACCTGGAGAAGGCCTATGATAGTGTGTGGCGATGGAGAATCCTCAACACGCTCCACAAGTGGGGATTTAGAGGCAACATGGCCCTATTTATCAGAAATTTTTTAACTAACCGCCTTTTTAAAGTAAGGACTGGGAAGCACTTATCCCGATCTTTTACACAGGAGAACGGGGTACCCCAGGGTTCAGTACTGAGCGTGACGTTATTTGCCATCGCCATCAACGACGTGGTGGAATGCATCAATGCCCCGGTGATGGCATCGCTCTATGTGGACGACTTAGCCATATTTTGCCGGTCGACACGACTGCCAAACGCTTCCAGGCAAGCCCAGGTGACTCTAAACAAACTGGGAGAGTGGTCGCGAAAGAACGGATTTCGTTTCTCCATGGAGAAAACGAAATGCGTGCACTTTCACCGTCTTCGTGGTTACCACGTTACCCCGACCCTAACCCTGTTGGGTAGGATTCTTCCATTTGTGGAGTCCGTCCGCTTTCTCGGCATGATCCTGGACCAAAAGCTGAACTGGCGGGAGCATATCCGCGTGTTACGTGAGAGGTGTCGCCAAACTCTCAACGTTTTAAAGTTTTTAACTCACTCCACTTGGGGAGCAGACCGCACCAGCATGCTTTTATTGTACAGAGGCTTGGTGCGATCCAAACTGGACTATGGTTCCATAGTGTATTCCTCAGGACGAGAGTCTTACTTGAGACCACTTACATGTGTCCACAATGCTGGGATACGGTTGGCCACCGGGGCATTTAGAACAAGCCCAGTCCCAAGCTTACTTGCAGACGCAGGGGAGCCTCCGTTGGAAACCCGCAGGATGATTTTAATGGGCAACTATGCCTGTAAAATTTTATCAGAGACAATCCACCCTTGTTTTAACATAGTTTTTAACCAACGGTTTTTAGACTTATTTAACAGGCGGAGAAGGGCAACTAGACCCTTTGCCGTTCGTTTTAATGATTTTATTAACGCGGTAAATTTTACATTTCCTCAAGTATGCCCCGTCTCCTATGCTAAGTACCCGCCTTGGTTAACGCCAATGCCGGATATTAAACTCATTGCCAGTGCACGCCGCAAAGCCAAGACGACCGATTCCGAATACCAGCAGCTCTTCAGTGCCGTCCTCGGCTCACTTTCTGACTTTGTCCCAGTCTACACAGACGGGTCAAAGTCAGAATCTGCATGTGCCTATGCGGTCGTGTCCCACTACCATGGAGTTGTGAGGAAAAAACTGCACACTTCTTGCAGCATTTTCACAGCCGAGCTGTCAGCCATAAGGACGGCCCTAGGAGAAATAAAAGAAAGCAATGGCTCTTTCCTCATCTGCACCGACTCGTTGAGCGCCCTAAAATCTTTATCGGTCTTTGCACCTGTGCACCCGATAGTCCAGGAGATCCATTATACCCTGTTGTCCCTTCAGAGAAAGGGGAACAGGGTCTCCTTTGTATGGACTCCTGGTCACGTCGGCATAAGAGGCAACGAAAAAGCTGACCAGGCAGCGAAGGATGCCCTTCGACAACCCGAGACCGACTCCACCTTGGTTCCAATGGAGGACGTGAAGGCCGCCTTGCGGAACTTGGTCCTGCATCAGTGGAAGGAGACTTGGCAGTCTCTGCAAAATAATAAACTCAGGGCAATAAAACCGGTCGTTTCCCCATGGTCCTCCTCCATCCGGAGCATTCGGAGGGAAGAGGTCATGATTACGCGCATGAGAATAGGACACTCTGCCCTCACTCATTCGTACCTCTTTGCGGAGGTAAAAGAACAGCCCCGCTGCAATGAGTGCCTCCAACCCCTGACGATAAAACATATCCTGACGGAATGTAAAACATACGAAAGGCCCAGAGACAAGTTGAAGATAAGGGGAGACTTAAGAAATATTTTAGGGGATGACTCTGGGTCTATAAACCGAGTCTTAAGTTTTTTAAGGTATACTGGTTTAATGGGGCAGCTTTAGCTTTGGAGCTCATAATTTTAATGCTTTTGATTTTAGCATTTTCCTTTTTTTTTTTTTGTTTAATTTATTTATTGATATATTTATTCGTATTTATTTGTTTACTTATTCCTAGTTTAAAAGGAACATAAGTTTTACGTAATGACAGTGGTGCAAAATGACCATAGCTGTCGACGCACCCTACAAACCCCTAAAACTACTACTACTACGGTTGGCCACCGGGGCATTTAGAACAAGCCCAGTCCCAAGCTTACTTGCAGACGCAGGGGAGCCTCCGTTGGAAACCCGCAGGATGATTTTAATGGGCAACTATGCCTGTAAAATTTTATCAGAGACAATCCACCCTTGTTTTAACATAGTTTTTAACCAACGGTTTTTAGACTTATTTAACAAGCGGAGAAGGGCAACTAGGCCCTTTGCCGTTCGTTTTAATGATTTTATTAATGAGGTAAATTTTACATTTCCTCAAATATGCCCCGTCTCCTATGCTAAGTATCCGCCTTGGTTAACACCAATGCCGGATATTAAACTCATTGCCAGTGCACGCCGCAAAGCCAAAACGACCGATTCCGAATACCAGCAGCTCTTCAGTGCCGTCCTCAGCTCACTTTCTGACTTTGTCCCAGTCTACACCGACGGGTCAAAGTCAGAATCTGCATGTGCCTATGCGGTCGTGTCCCACTACCATGGAGTCGTGAGGAAAAAACTGCACACTTCTTGCAGCATTTTCACAGCCGAGCTGTCAGCCATAAGGACGGCCCTAGGAGAAATAAAAGAAAGCAATGGCTCTTTCCTCATCTGCACCGACTCGTTGAGCGCCCTAAAATCTTTATCGGCCTTTGCACCTGTGCACCCGATAGTCCAGGAGATCCATTATACCCTGTTGTCCCTTCAGAGAAAGGGGAACAGGGTCTCCTTTATATGGACTCCTGGTCACGTCGGCATAAGAGGCAACGAAAAAGCTGACCAGGCAGCGAAGGATGCCCTTCGACAACCCGAGACCGACTCCACCTTGGTTCCAATGGAGGACGTGAAGGCCGCCTTGCGGAACTCGGTCCTGCATCAGTGGAAGGAGACTTGGCAGTCTCTTCAAAATAATAAACTCAGGGCAATAAAACCGGTCGTTTCACCATGGTCCTCTTCCATCCGGAACATTCGGAGGGAAGAGGTCATGATTACGCGCCTGAGAATAGGACACTCTGCCCTCACTCATTCGTACCTCTTTGCGGAGGTAAAAGAACAGCCCCGCTGCAATGAGTGTTTCCAACCCCTGACGATAAAACATATCCTGACGGAATGTACAACATACCAAAGGGCCAGAGACATGTTGAAGATAAGGGGAGACTTAAAAAATATTTTAGGGGATGACTCTGGGTCTATAAATCGAGTCTTAACTTTTTTAAGGGCAACCGGTTTAATGGGGCAGCTTTAGCTTCGGAGCGCATAATTTTAATGCTTTTGATTTTAGTATTTTCCTTTTTTTTTTTGTCTATTTTATTTATTTATATATTTATTCGTATTTATCTGTTTACCTATTCCTAGTTTAAAAGGAACATAAGTTTTGCGTATTGACAGTGGTGCAAAATGACCATAGCTGTCGACGCACCCTACAAACCCCTAAAACTACTACTACAAAGCGAAAAACTGCTTGCTATGGGAATGCTCCATGACATTCCGATTAAGGTGGAGGTGCACCGCACTCTTAACACCTGTCGGGGAGTCATCAGTCACTACGACCTCCTATACGTGGACATCGAATAAATCAAGAGAGAAATGTTCTCTCAGGGAGTGACTGATTGTCGTCGACTCACCACAAGGCGCAACGGAGAAAACGTAAACAGCACCTCCGTGATCTTGACGTTTGCGCGTGATAGACTACCCGACAAGGTGTTTGTGGGCTATGAATCGGTACCAGTGAGGCCATTCATCCCAAATCCCGTGCGTTGTTTCAAATGCCAACGGTTCGGCCATGTCGCGTCGCGCCGCGAGGGTAAGGCCACCTGCCCGCGCTGTGGCAGAGACGCGCACGAGGATAAAGAGTGCTCTTCGGAACCTCTTTGTGTCAATTGCGAGGGTACACACCCAGGGTACTCTCGTGATTGCCCGAAGATGAAAGAAGAGAGGAAAGTCATGGAGATAAAAACCCTTGAAAAAATCCCATATGCGGAAGCGAGGAGAAAATACAGGGCGCTAATCGCTCCAACTTTCTCCCGGTCCTTTGCTTCCGTTGCAACCACGCAATGTGTAAAGTGTACCATCGCCACGCAGACGGAGATACCGAAAGAATCCCCAATTGAAAACACGCAAGTGCCTAAACCCAAAAGGGTGAAGGATGGAAAGAGTAAGGTGGACAAGGAGCCACATACTCCTGTGGGCCCTTCAAAGAAGAGCCCACAAAAAACCACCAAGGGGAACACGCCAAAAGGGCGTGAGAATACACCTTCCCCGCCGCCTCCAGTCAAGCCAAAGAAGCCGGAGGTAATTGAAGAGGACCAGAGTATCTCTGATACTGAGGTCTTCGCAAACGAGTGGAAGAGGAAACATCGCTTCAAGCGATAACCTCAATAGAGTTGGTCATCTCCCTTTTTAGTCATCTTATTTATTTATATATTTATTTATTTATTTATTTATTTTAATTTAACACTTTAAATGTGTTCCATTCTGCAGTGGAACTGCAATGGCTTTTATCGGCACAAGGAGGAGCTGGCCATTTTAATCCAAGATTTTAAACCCTCTTGTATTTGTCTCCAAGAGACCCATTTTAAGGCTGAAGATAAGGGTATTCTGAAGGGGTTCACTGTTTTTACAACGGATGACCTAAGTGGCCAACGAGCCCAAGGGGGAGTAGCAGTTGCGGCCCGTGAGGCCCTTTACACCTCGCGAGTCCAACTGAACTCTCCATTCCAGGCCGTCGCTGTCACAGTGCACACCCCTGAGAGGATGACGTTATGCAACGTGTATCTGCCAGAGGGTGCACCGGTGACCCGCCTGAACCTTGAAGCCCTTGTCCACCAGCTTCCTCAGCCGTTCATTTTGATGGGAGATTTTAATGCCCATGATCCTCTCTGGGGAGGTCCAGAAACCCAAAGCAATAGGACAGGTCGAATTTTATCCAACTTTATTGAGGATTTTAACCTGTTTTTATTAAATAGCGGCGAAAAAACCCGCTTTAACAGCTTCAATGGGGAATTCTCAGCAATAGATCTTTGTCTATGCTCGAGAAGTCTAGCCCTTAAGCTGAAAATGTCCACCCACAACGATCTCTGTGGGAGTGACCATTTTCCTCTTCTATTCGTTAAAGAAGACTCTTCGCCCACCATTTCAAAACCTCCGGAAAAGTGGCGTATTAACCGTGCGGACTGGCCACTTTTCAAGCGTACGTTTACATATAAACACGACGCAAGTTTCGACGCGTTGCACAACGTCGATAAACTAAGTTCAACGCTGTTGGCGGCAGCTACCAAAAGTATCCCTCGTACGTCCGGGAACATTAATCGAGCTCCTGTCCCTTGGTGGAACGGGGAATGCGACCGGGCGATTCGGGCGAGGAAAAAAGCATTGAGTATTTTTAGAAAATATCCCACGGCAACTAATCTGGCATCGTACCGCCGTCTGAGAGCGCGAGCCCGAAGGGCCGTGAAGGAGGCCAAGAGGGCTTCCTGGATAGAATACGTCTCTACCATCAACCATCGCACGCCACTTGGTCAGGTATGGGACAAAGTGAAGAAAATCTCCGGGTCCAAGGGCTCATTTGTCATCTCGCCATTGCTTGTTGCTGTCCGGGTGGTTAATTCACCTGCCGAAATAAGCAACATATTTGCCAGTCAGTTCGCGGCCAATAGCAGTGACGAGGGCTATGCCGCGGACTTTGCGAACCTGAAGAGGCGATGCGAGAGAGTCCCTCTCAATTTTGGTGCAGGTCCTACAAGCGAATATTACAATGAGCCTTTCACGCCCTGGGAGCTTAAATCCGCCATCGAAGACTCCCATTACACCTCGCCAGGGGCGGACGAAATCCACAACGCATTTCTCCGGAACATTCCGGAAACTGCGATTGGGGAGGTCCTAAATACCCTCAACCAACTTTGGAACGAGGGCAGTTTTCCAAATGCCTGGCGAGAGTCCATCGTGATACCAATCCCAAAACAGGGCAAGGACAAAAATGACCCGAACAACTACCGTCCCATATCTCTCACCAGCTGCCTGTGCAAGGTGATGGAACGGATGGTATACCGACGTCTCATGTGGTGCTTGGAGAGTCGACACCTGCTCTCTGACGCTCAGTGCGGCTTTCGGCGTGGCAGGTCCACGACAGACCATCTGGTGCGCACTGAGAACTTCATCCAGGAAGCCTTTCTCCACCGTCAACACGTCATAGCAGTCTTCTTCGACCTGGAGAAGGCCTATGATAGTGTGTGGCGATGGAGAATCCTCAACACGCTCCACAAGTGGGGATTTAGAGGCAACATGGCCCTATTTATCAGGAATTTTTTAACCAACCGCCTTTTTAAAGTAAGGACTGGGAAGCACTTATCCCGATCTTTTACACAGGAGGACGGGGTACCCCAGGGTTCAGTACTGAGCGTGACGTTATTTGCCATCGCCATCAAGGACGTGGTGGAATGCATCAATGCCCCGGTGATGGCATCGCTCTATGTGGACGACCTAGCCATATTTTGCCGGTCGACACGACTGCCAAACGCTTCCAGGCAAGCCCAGGTGACTCTAAACAAACTGGGAGAGTGGTCGCGAAAGAACGGATTTCGTTTCTCCATGGAGAAAACGAAATGCGTGCACTTTCACCGTCTTCGCGGTTACCACGTTACCCCGACCCTAACCCTGTTGGGTAGGCTTCTCCCATTTGTGGAGTCCGTCCGCTTTCTCGGCATGATCCTGGACCAAAAGCTGAACTGGCGGGAGCATATCCGCGTGTTACGCGAGAGGTGTCGCCAAACCCTCAACGTTTTAAAGTTTTTAACTCACTCCACTTGGGGAGCAGACCGCACCACCATGCTTTTATTGTACAGAGGCTTGGTGCGATCCAAACTGGACTATGGTTCCATAGTGTATTCCTCAGGACGAGAGTCTTACTTGAGACCACTCACATGTGTCCACAATGCTGGGATACGGTTGGCCACCGGGGCATTTAGAACAAGCCCAGTCCCAAGCTTACTTGCAGACGCAGGGGAGCCTCCGTTGGAAACCCGCAGGATGATTTTAATGGGCAACTATGCCTGTAAAATTTTGTCAGAGACAATCCACCCTTGTTTTAACATAGTTTTTAACCAACGGTTTTTAGACTTATTTAACAGGCGGAGAAGGGCAACTAGGCCCTTTGCCGTTCGTTTTAATGATTTTATTAATGAGGTAAATTTTACATTTCCTCAAATATGCCCCGTCTCCTATGCTAAGTATCCGCCTTGGTTAACACCAATGCTGGATATTAAACTCATTGCCTGTGCACGCCGCAAAGCCAAAACGACCGATTCCGAATACCAGCAGCTCTTTAGTGCCGTCCTCAGCTCACTTTCTGACTTCGTCCCAGTCTACACCGACGGGTCAAAGTCAGAATCTGCATGTGCCTATGCGGTCGTGTCCCACTACCATGGAGTCGTGAGGAAAAAACTGCACACTTCTTGCAGCATTTTCACAGCCGAGCTGTCAGCCATAAGGACGGCCCTAGGAGAAATAAAAGAAAGTAATGGCTCTTTCCTCATCTGCACCGACTCGTTGAGCGCCCTAAAATCTTTATCGGTCTTTGCACCTGTGCACCCGATAGTCCAGGAGATCCATTATACCCTGTTGTCCCTTCAGAGAAAGGGGAACAGGGTCTCCTTTATATGGACTCCTGGTCACGTCGGCATAAGAGGCAACGAAAAAGCTGACCAGGCAGCGAAGGATGCCCTTCGACAACCCGAGACCGACTCCACCTTGGTTCCAATGGAGGACGTAAAGGCCGCCTTGCGGAACTCGGTCCTGCATCAGTGGAAGGAGACTTGGCAGTCTCTGCAAAATAATAAACTCAGGGCAATAAAACCGGTCGTTTCCCCATGGTCCTCTTCCATCCGGAGCATTCGGAGGGAAGAGGTCATGATTACGCGCCTGAGAATAGGACACTCTGCCCTCACTCATTCGTACCTCTTTGCGGAGGTAAAAGAACAGCCCCGCTGCAATGAGTGCCTCCAACCCCTGACGATAAAACATATCCTGACGGAATGTACAACATACCAAAGGGCCAGAGACATGTTGAAGATAAGGGGAGACTTAAGAAATATTTTAGGGGATGACTCTGGGTCTATAAACCGAGTCTTAAGTTTTTTAAGGTCAACCGGTTTAATGGGGCAGCTTTAGCTTTGGAGCTCATAATTTTAATGCTTTTGATTTTAGCATTTTCCTTTTTTATCTGTTTTTTTTTTTTTTTATTTATTTATATATTTATTCGTATTTATTTGTTTACTTATTCCTAGTTTAAAAGGAACATAAGTTTTACGTAATGACAGTGGTGCAAAATGACCATAGCTGTCGACGCACCCTACAAACCCCTAAAACTACTACTTTAATGCTTTTGATTTTAGCACTTTCCTTTTTTTTTTGTTTATATTATTTATTTATATATTTATTCGTATTTATTTGTTTACTTATTCCTAGTTTAAAAGGAACATAAGTTTTACGTTATGACAGTGGTGCAAAATGACCATAGCTGTCGACGCACCCTACAAACTCCTAAAACTACTACTACTCGAGGTAAATGGGCAAAGATCCATCCCGATCAATCTCACCAGGGGAGTTAGGCAGGGTGATCCCTTGTCGACTCCGATCTTCTGCCTGGTGATCGACGAAATCCTCCGATCTGTGCCAAAGCAGATCGGGTATGCGATGTCGGGGACCCATATTACTTCGCTTGCCTATGCCGATGACCTAATAAGCGTAGCATCCACTCCAACTGGGATGCAGACGTCGCTTGACATTTTAGAGGCAGAGGCGGGGAAACGGGGACTGAGATTTAACGCGAACAAGTGCGTTGCGCTTTCAATTGTTCCTGCCGGCAAAAAGAAGACGTTCAAAATAATATCTAATCCGCAGTTGAAGACGGCCAATGGTGATAATATTCGTCAGCTACGGCCGTCTGATAAATGGACTTACTTGGGATTGAACTTCTCCCCCACTGGGGTTGTGCGTGCAGGTAGGACATAGGAAGTGGAGCTTGGTCGCATCTCGGCGGCGCCATTAAAGCCGCAGCAGCGCCTAAAACTTCTCAGGTGCTTCTTGGTCCCGAGGTTCTTCCATCTATTCACCTTGTCCGGAACAACCTTGAAGGTTCTAAGGGCTCTTGATAAACAGCTAAGGGGTGCAGCGCGCAAATGGCTGCACCTGCCCCACGATACTCCCATTGGATATTTCCACGCGCAGTGTAAGCAGGGTGGCCTTGGTTTGCCATCGTTTGAAACGACAATCCCGTCTCTCATGTTGCGAAGGCTCTCCTCTCTCGAGACCTCAAGTTATGGAGTGGCGAAAGCCATTTTCCATCATGGGTGGGTCCAGTCAAGGCTTAGGTGGGCGGAAAAAGCCTTGACAATCAAAGGCAGGACCCTTAGTTCTAAAGATCTTGTGAACGATCATTGGGCTGAAGCTTTGCATAAGTCCAATGATGGTCTTGAGTTGAGGGAATCCTCCAAGTCAGCAATGAGCACCGGATGGATCGACGGGGGAAGCTTTGGAATCCCAGGAAGAGATTATGTACATTACCATCACGAACATATCAACGCACATTACCCGTGTCCGAACGTCTAGGGGACGGAGATCAGACGATGCAAATTCCATCAAATGCAGGGCAGAGTGTAACGCCACTGAGACCGGCGCCCATGTGATTCAGAACTGTTTCAGAACACATGGAGGACGCATCCGCAGACATGACGCGGTCGTCAAAAAACTGAAAAACGGGTTAAAACAAATCGGTTGGGAAGTGAAAGAACAGCCCCAATACCGACCCAAGAGCAAGTTGCAAAAACCGGACCTTGTTATAAAGAAAGAAGACACAGTCAAGGTGATTGATGTGCAGATTGTGTCGGGAGCTACTTCCTTATCTGAAGCTCACGAGCGGAAGGTAGGAAAGTACAATACCCAAGAGCTCAAAGATCTAATTGCTCAAAAGGAGAATGTAACGAAGAAGGTGGTTGAGGTAACATTATGCACCATTTGTTTGAGGGGATTGTGGTACAACAAATCCGCTGAACACCTAGTGGACCTGGGATTAAAGAAGGGACTACTAACAGGAATTACCACCCCGGGGGTTGCAAGGCTCCCACCTCAATAAGAAGTTTAAGTGTGGGATCTCTGGCAATTTCGGGTAACTTGCACCCATAAGATCAGGAAATCAGCAGCGAGCTATAAAGCCGTCGCTCAGTCCAAAAACATCAGACGAAACTCAAAGCGGGGGTGTGGTTTTAGTGGGAATTTCCCAGTCGCCAAACTGGGACGAGCCCTACAATGCCTCGGTCACCTTTCCAGGCGTGGGTAAATGCATTTCCACACCCTAGAAACAAAAAAAAATTCCCGTGGGAGTAAACCCTCTGGATGATTACCCAAGTGCGTAATACCCTGGCCCCTCCTAGTGGTCAGAGTCGGACGTCTAACCCCGCCGGACTGTGAAGCGAGGCGGGGGATGGCGGCGAAATCCAGGGGCGCTAAACACCCTCAGGGGGATGCCAACCCCCACAGAAATTTCTTGCTGGGTATGAAAAACATAGAAGTTGAAGCTGTCGTCCCTATTCCGGTCTCGGATGACGGACAGACGCGCTCCCGGGAAAGGCGGGGGGACTTAGCAATAATACTGCCAGGAACGTAATCTACTGATCCATCGGACGATCTGCTCACAGAGCATCTCTGCGAGCCCTGTAAGCGCTCGTTCACGACCAAAACTGGTCTTGGCGACCACGTCCGCAGAGCACATTCTAGGATTGCGGATGACAAGATCTCGGCCGTAAAGAAGACAGCTCGGTGGGAGGGGTTAGTATCCTCGCAGTTGCCGAGTTGAGGAGTATCCGTGAAGGCGTACGTTTTATCACAGAATATCAGCAAGATGACTTCCCTAAGTGGACCCTTGAAAAATTCACATCCAAAAGGACCCCAGGATACCGGGGGTTGCTACAAGAGTTGACGAACGCGCAACCCGATATACGCCCTTAAACTCCTCCGCTGATCACAATCGAAGAGCCGGTACCCAAGTCAGCCACAGGTATCTGTTAGCTGGAGGATTGGCTTAAGATATTTATTCCTAAGCTCTCGAAGGACAGGAAGAACGAAGGTGCATCTATGGCGACCATCTGCCAGAAAACTCGATGGGGAGGACGTCTCTAACTCAATTTCTAATTGGGTAGATAAGGTGTTCCCTAGGACTGAAAGAGGTTCTTCCAGACGATTTAATTCCATGAGATCATACCCCGTATGGATTCGAAAAGTCAGCAAGCGTAACGAGTACGCACGAGTCCAGTCCTTGTTTAAGAGGAACCAAGGGAAAGCCACTCCGGAAATCCTGGGCGGAAAGCCTACGAAGCCCGAGGCTCTGGGTTCTCGTGAGATGATTTGCTTCTGGGCGGACCTAATGGAGAACCCGGGGACCGGCGCAATTTCCCAAGTCGGTGTCGAACCGCCGGCGGCAGGGGAGATTCCCCCTCGCTGAAAAAGGCGGATCCGGTTATTCCCTCGGAGGTAACCGAGAATGAACTAAAAACAATGACAGCACCAGGACCCGATGGCGTAACGGTGCGAGAGTGGTCGTGCAACTCTCAAGCGTTGCCCTCATGAACGTCATCTTGTATACACGGAGGGTTCCTATCCATCTAGCCCTCAGTCGGACAGTGTTTATCCCGAAGGTGCGAAACCCGCAAAATCCGGGCGATTACCGACCAATCTCCATTGCGTCGGTAATCCTGAGGAACCACCATAAGATCTTAGCGCGCAGGCTGCAGACCACCTGTCTGGGAGACGAGAGACAGAGCCTTCGGGCCCCAAGATGGAGTCTCAGGGAATACGGCCATCTTGGCCAGTCTCAAGACGCACGAGTACGGCTGCGGCAATTGTACCTAGCCATCCTGCACATGGTCAAGCCCTTTGATACGGTGAAACATCCCTGCGTAATAGCCGCCATTGGTGAAGTCGCACTAACCGCAGGTATACCAGCTGAATACCTTGTCGGGTTATACTCCTCTGCGATAAGAACCAGGCTCAGCTGGCAGAGCGAATGTCGGGAAATCACTATGCGAAGGGGTGTCAGACAGGGGGATCCTTTATGTCCCTTCTAGTTTAACTGGGTCACGAACCGCACGCATGGACCCTTGACGGCTTCACATCCAAAAGAACCCCAGGAAACCGGGGATTGAAGGAAGAGGTGATGAACGTGCACCCCGAGGTACGCCATAAACTCCCCACCGCTGATCACAGTCAAAGAGCCGGTACCCTAGCCAGCCACGGGTATCTGCAAGTTGGAGGAGTGGCTAGAGAATGTTATTTCTAAGCTCTCAGGGGACAGTAAGCACAAACGTTCACCTATGGCGACAATCTGCCAGAAGGCTCTCGATGGGTAGGACTTCTCAACCTCAATTTCTAATTGGGTAGTGGAGGTCTTCCCCAGGACTGAAGGGTCTCCTCGACGATTTACCACTACGAGGTCTCCCCCATATGGAACCGGAAGGTTAGCAAGCGTAAAGGGTACGCACCGGTCCAGTCCTTGTTCAACAAGAACCAAGGGTAAGCCGCTCGGGAAATCCCCGACAGAAAGCCCATGAAATGTGACGCTCTCTGTCCTCGAGAGATGTTCAGTTACTGGGATGACCTTATGGAGACCCCGGGGACGGACTCCATTTCCCGAGTAAGTGTACAACCCCCGGCGGCAGGGCAGCCTTTCCCCCTCGCTTAAACAGACGAGTCCAGTTACTCCCTTAGAAGTAACCGAGAATGAACCCTAAGACAAGGACAGCTCCGGGACCTGATGGCATAACGGTGCGAAAGTGAATAGCGGTCGTACCACTCTTACGCGCGGCCTTAATGAACGTCATGTTGTGTACCGATCTGGCCCTCAGTCGGGCAGTGTTTATCCCGAAGGTGCGAAACCCGAAGAACCCGGGCGATACCGACTAATTTCTATTGAGTCGGTCACCATGAGGAACCACCATAAATCTTGGCGCGAATGCTGCAGATCGATCCCTAGTAGACAGTCTTCGGGCCCCAAGATGGAGTGTACGGAAATTCGGCCATCTTGTCTAGTCTCCTACAAGACGAAAAAGTGCGGCGGCGGCAATTACGTCTGGCCATCTTGAGTATGGCTAAGGCCTTCGACACGGTGAAACATCAAACCGTGATAGCCGCCGCCGGTAAAGTTGCACTAACCGCGGGCATACCAGCTGATTGTACGAATTCCACCAAGTGCGCGTCAACGCGTTGCCGATACAGATGCGGACCACCAGGGAACGACGGAAGGGTAGTCTAGAAGTTGTGTCGTGCTGGCTGTAACATCCGAGAGTCAGCCGGCCATTTCATCCAGAGTTGCTTCCGGACGCATGGCTTTCGCATCCGAAGGCACGACGACGCAAGCGGCTTTCTTGCGCAAAACCTAACCGGGAAAGGGCTCAAGGTGGAAAGGGAGCGGATTTACCCTTCGAACGCGGGCTCTCGAAAACCGGACTTAATTTGTTCCAAAAAGCGGAGACACGTAATCGACGCGCAATGCGTCTCAAAAAATCTACCCTTGACGAGTTACATTGGAAAAAGGGAAATGGAGAATTTATAAAAAAAATACTATGGGGAAATGGAGAATTTATTGTCCCACATACCCGACAGCTTGAGTGTGGCCCGGAAGGATATGAGCGTGACGTCTTTCACGGTTTTTTGGAGGGGAGTCTGGTCGGGGCGATCGGCAATTGAACACAGTTCGCTGGTTCTGTCAAAGAGAACTCTTGCCAGGATGACGACACGCGTCTTGCTAGGCTCTTGGTTTTTTTCTGGGTTTGGTCGCGAATGACCGCGATTCGAAATCGCGCGATGTAAGGGTGGGAATTGGTTGACGATTCAGGCATGGTTAAGTGATGAGGCCCGCTCAGGGGGAACAACTGAAAATAAGCTCGGGGATGCAAGCACCCATTATCTTGCAGAGCGAATCTCATAGCCAAATGCCTCGTCATCCAATTAAGGACGCGTATGAATGGATTAGTGAGATTACCACTGTCACTATCTACTATCTAGCGAAACACATGCCATGGGAGCGGGCTTGGAAGAATAAGCGGGCAAAAAAGACCCTGATCCCGTCCGGACACCGGCGGGGGAGAAAAGTGTATCGGCGCATGTAAGCGCTATTTAATTATGTCTTGTGCAAAGGAAGGTGAGACCTTGAAAAAGGTTTCTCCCTTCTTAATTCGCAGAGTGTTGTCATGTGGGAATACCTGGCAACGAAAAAGCCGACAAAGCAGCGAAGGAAGCCCTGGACCAAAATGAGTACGATCATTCTTTGGTACCGGTGGAGGACATAAAGGCCGCTTTGCGGCACTATGTCCTAAACCAGTGGAAAGAAGCTTGGCGGTCCCTAATAAATAATAAACTTAGGGAGATAAAACCGGTTGTTTCGGCATGGCCCTCTTCAATCCGAAAGATTCGGAGGGAAGAGGTAACGATTACGCGTTTGAGGATAGGGCACTCTGCCCTCACACTCGTACCTCTTCACGGAGGGAAAAGTGCAACCGCGCTGCAATGAGTGCGACGTGCCCCTTACAATGAAACATATTCTTACGCAGTGCCAAAAATATATAAGGGGTAGAGAAAAGTTTCATGTAAGGGGAGATTTGAAACAAATACCCCCCCGCGGGTAGGGGGATAGAGAATACTCCCGCAGTATCCCTGCTTGTCGTAAGAGGCGACTAAAAGGGCGGGGAGAAAACCCCGAAAACAAACCCCAAGCCAGCAAGGGATGCGTCCGGACAGTGCTGTGGATCCACTGTCTGTGAGCGGCCATACCATCTGGCCTGCGATCCGCCCAGGTGTTTGCCGTGCCTGGAGACCCGTAAGGGAGAAAAGGGGATCCTGGAGGTTGAGCTTTCTGGTTCCCAGCAGGGTGTCGGATGCCCTGTATGGACCGGGGAGTGATACCCCTCTTCGGCCCCGGATTTCGTGTAAACGGGAGGCCGGGAGCTAGCCACTCCCGGTCAATCGGCTTCCGTCGCGTTTTCGCTCCGGTGGCGAGTGCCAAGGTTGTGGGGGTCTGCGTAGGGAGGTCGGAGATGTAAGGGTTTTGGTGGGCCCTTGCACCGAAGATCCACCCCGAAACAGACAACCACTCCAGAAGCGCTATATCCCTCGAGTTAGCCCTGGCGACCACTCCGGTTTGGCGGAGTGGCGTCCCAAATGTGTGGCTCCGTGGCGGGTGGGGAGGCCGAGGGACGAATCATTTCTTATTATGGAGGAAAAACCCTTTCCACCACTAAAAAGATCCCGTCCGGACACCGGCGGGGGAGAAAAGTGTATCGGCGCATGTAAGCGCTATTTAATTATGTCGTGCATAAAGGAAGGTGAAACCTTGAAAAAGGTTTCTCCTTTCTTAATTCGCAGAGTTTTGTCACAGATTGTGCCTGGGGACCCAAAGAGCGTGAAGAAGCTCCGGGATGGTACACTTCTTATAGAGACCCTGAACGATACACAAAGCGATAAACTGCTTGCTATGGGAATGCTCCATGACATTCCGATTAAGGTGGAGGTGCACCGCACTCTTAACACCTGTCGGGGAGTCATCAGTCACTACGACCTCCTATACGTGGACATCGAAGAAATCAAGAGAGAAATGTTCTCTCAGGGAGTGACTGATTGTCGTCGACTCACCACGAGGCGCAACGGAGAAAACGTAAACAGCACCTCCGTGATCTTGACGTTTGCGCGTGATAGACTACCCGACAAGGTGTTTGTGGGCTATGAATCGGTACCAGTGAGGCCATTCATCCCAAATCCCGTGCGTTGTTTCAAATGCCAACGGTTCGGCCATGTCGCGTCGCGTTGCGAGGGTAAGGCCACCTGCCCGCGCTGTGGCAAAGACGCGCACGAGGATAAAGAGTGCTCTTCGGAACCTCTTTGTGTCAATTGCGAGGGTACACACCCAGTGTACTCTCGTGATTGCCCGAAGATGAAAGAAGAGAGGAAAGTCATGGAGATAAAAACCCTTGAAAAAATCCCATATGCGGAAGCGAGGAGAAAATACAGGGCGCTAATCGCTCCAACTTTCTCCCGGTCCTTTGCTTCCGTTGCAACCACGCAATGTGTAAAGTGTACCATCGCCACGCAGACGGAGATACCGAAAGAATCCCCAGTTGAAAACACGCAAGTGCCTAAACCCAAAAGGGTGAAGGATGGGAAGAGTAAGGTGGACAAGGAGCCACCTACTCCTGTGGGCCCTTCAAAGAAGAGCCCACAGAAAACCACCAAGGGGAACACGCCAAAAGGGCGTGAGAATACACCTTCCCCGCCGCCTCCAGTGAAGCCAAAGAGGCCGGAGGTAATTGAAGAGGACCAGAGTATCTCTGATACTGAGGTCTTCGCAAACGAGTGGAAGAGGAAACATCGCTTCAAGCGATAACCTCAATAGAGTTGGTCATCTCCCTTTTTAGTCATCTTATTTATTTATATATTTATTTATTTATTTTAATTTAACACTTTAAATGTGTTCCATTCTGCAGTGGAACTGCAATGGCTTTTATCGGCACAAGGAGGAGCTGGCCATTTTAATCCAAGATTTTAAACCCTCTTGTATTTGTCTCCAAGAGACCCATTTTAAGGCTGAAGATAAGGGTATTCTGAAGGGATTCACTGTTTTTAGAACGGATGACCTAAGTGGCCAACGAGCCCAAGGGGGAGTAGCAGTTGCGGCCCGTGAGGCCCTTTACACCTCGCGAGTCCAACTGAACTCTCCATTCCAGGCCGTCGCTGTCACGGTGCACACCCCTGAGAGGATGACGTTATGCAACGTGTATCTGCCAGAGGGTGCACCGGTGACCCGCCTGAACCTTGAAGCCCTTGTCCACCAGCTTCCTCAGCCGTTCATTTTGATGGGAGATTTTAATGCCCATGATCCTCTCTGGGGAGGGCCAGAAACCCAAAGCAATAGGAGAGGTCGAATTTTATCCAACTTTATTGAGGATTTTAACCTGTTTTTATTAAATAGCGGCGAAAAAACCCGCTTTAACAGCTTCAATGGGGAATTCTCAGCAATAGATCTTTGTCTATGCTCGAGAAGTCTAGCCCCAAAGCTGAAAATGTCCACCCACAACGATCTCTGTGGGAGTGACCATTTTCCTCTTCTACTCGTTAAGGAAGACTCTTCGCCCACCATTTCAAAACCTCCGGAAAAGTGGCGCATTAACCGTGCGGACTGGCCACTTTTTAAGCGTACGTTTACATATAAACACGACGCAAGTTTCGACGCGTTGCACAACGTCGATAAACTAAGTTCAACGCTGTTGGCGGCAGCTACCAAAAGTATCCCTCGTACGTCCGGGAACATTAATCGAGCTCCTGTCCCTTGGTGGAACGGGGAATGCGACCGGGCGATTCGGGCGAGGAAAAAAGCATTAAATATTTTTAGAAAATATCCCACGGCAACTAATCTGGCATCGTACCGCCGCCTGAGAGCGCGAGCTCGAAGGGCCGTGAAGGAGGCCAAGAGGGCTTCCTGGATAGAATACGTCTCTACCATCAACCATCGCTCGCCGCTTGGTCAGGTATGGGACAAAGTCAAGAAAATCTCCGGGTCCAAGGGCTCATTTGTCATCTCGCCATTGCTTGTTGCTGGCCGGGTGGTTAATTCACCTGCCGAAATAAGCAACATATTTGCCAGTCAGTTCGCGGCCAATAGCAGTGACGAGGGCTATGCCGCGGACTTTGCGAACCTGAAGAGGCGATGCGAGAGAGTCCCTCTCAATTTTGGTGCAGGTCCTACAAGTGAATATTACAATGAGCCTTTCACGTCCTGGGAGCTTAAATCCGCCATCGAAGACTCCCATTACACCTCGCCAGGGGCGGACGAAATCCACAACGCATTTCTCCGGAACATTCCGGAAACTGCGATTGGGGAGGTCCTAAATACCCTCAACCAACTTTGGAACGAGGGCAGTTTTCCAAATGCCTGGCGAGAGTCCATCGTGATACCAATCCCAAAACAGGGCAAGGACAAAAATGACCCGAACAACTACCGTCCCATATCTCTCACCAGCTGCCTGTGCAAGGTGATGGAACGGATGGTAAACCGACGTCTCATGTGGTGCTTGGAGAGTCGACACCTGCTCTCCGACGCTCAGTGCGGCTTTCGGCGTGGCAGGTCCACGACAGACCATCTGGTGCGCACTGAGAACTTCATCCAGGAAGCCTTTCTCCACCGTCAACACGTCATAGCAGTCTTTTTCGACCTGGAGAAGGCCTATGATAGTGTGTGGCGATGGAGAATCCTCAACACGCTCCACAAGTGGGGATTTAGAGGCAACATGGCCCTATTTATCAGAAATTTTTTAACTAACCGCCTTTTTAAAGTAAGGACTGGGAAGCACTTATCCCGATCTTTTACACAGGAGAACGGGGTACCCCAGGGTTCAGTACTGAGCGTGACGTTATTTGCCATCGCCATCAACGACGTGGTGGAATGCATCAATGCCCCGGTGATGGCATCGCTCTATGTGGACGACTTAGCCATATTTTGCCGGTCGACACGACTGCCAAACGCTTCCAGGCAAGCCCAGGTGACTCTAAACAAACTGGGAGAGTGGTCGCGAAAGAACGGATTTCGTTTCTCCATGGAGAAAACGAAATGCGTGCACTTTCACCGTCTTCGCGGTTACCACGTTACCCCGACCCTAACCCTGTTGGGTAGGATTCTTCCATTTGTGGAGTCCGTCCGCTTTCTCGGCATGATCCTGGACCAAAAGCTGAACTGGCGGGAGCATATCCGCGTGTTACGCGAGAGGTGTCGCCAAACCCTCAACGTTTTAAAGTTTTTAACTCACTCCACTTGGGGAGCAGACCGCTCCACCATGCTTTTATTGTACAGAGGCTTGGTGCGATCCAAACTGGACTATGGTTCCATAGTGTATTCCTCAGGACGAGAGTCTTACTTGAGACCACTCACATGTGTCCACAATGCTGGGATACGGTTGGCCACCGGGGCATTTAGAACAAGCCCAGTCCCAAGCTTACTTGCAGACGCAGGGGAGCCTCCGTTGGAAACCCGCAGGATGATTTTAATGGGCAACTATGCCTGTAAAATTTTATCAGAGACAATCCACCCTTGTTTTAACATAGTTTTTAACCAACGGTTTTTAGACTTATTTAACAGGCGGAGAAGGGCAACTAGGCCCTTTGCCGTTCGTTTTAATGATTTTATTAATGAGGTAAATTTTACATTTCCTCAAATATGCCCCGTCTCCTATGCTAAGTATCCGCCTTGGTTAACACCAATGCCGGATATTAAACTCATTGCCAGTGCACGCCGCAAAGCCAAAACGACCGATTCCGAATACCAGCAGCTCTTCAGTGCCGTCCTCAGCTCACTTTCTGACTTTGTCCCAGTCTACACCGACGGGTCAAAGTCAGAATCTGCATGTGCCTATGCGGTCGTGTCCCACTACCATGGAGTCGTGAGGAAAAAACTGCACACTTCTTGCAGCATTTTCACAGCCGAGCTGTCAGCCATAAGGACGGCCCTAGGAGAAATAAAAGAAAGCAATGGCTCTTTCCTCATCTGCACCGACTCGTTGAGCGCCCTAAAATCTTTATCGGCCTTTGCACCTGTGCACCCGATAGTCCAGGAGATCCATTACACCCTGTTGTCCCTTCAGAGAAAGGGGAACAGGGTCTCCTTTATATGGACTCCTGGTCACGTCGGCATAAGAGGTAACGAAAAAGCTGACCAGGCAGCGAAGGATGCCCTTCGACAACCCGAGACCGACTCCACCTTGGTTCCAATGGAGGACGTGAAGGCCGCCTTGCGGAACTCGGTCCTGCATCAGTGGAAGGAGACTTGGCAGTCTCTTCAAAATAATAAACTCAGGGCAATAAAACCGGTCGTTTCACCATGGTCCTCTTCCATCCGGAAAATTCGGAGGGAAGAAGTCATGATTACGCGCCTGAGAATAGGACACTCTGCCCTCACTCATTCGTACCTCTTTGCGGAGGTAAAAGAACAGCCCCGCTGCAATGAGTGTTTCCAACCCCTGACGATAAAACATATCCTGACGGAATGTACAACATACCAAAGGGCCAGAGACATGTTGAAGATAAGGGGAGACTTAAAAAATATTTTAGGGGATGACTCTGGGTCTATAAATCGAGTCTTAACTTTTTTAAGGGCAACCGGTTTAATGGGGCAGCTTTAGCTTCGGAGCGCATAATTTTAATGCTTTTGATTTTAGCATTTTCCTTTTTTTTTTTTTTTTTTTTTTTGTTTATTTTTATTTATTTATATATTTATTCGTATTTATCTGTTTACTTATTCCTAGTTTAAAAGGAACATAAGTTTTACGTAATGACAGTGGTGCAAAATGACCATAGCTGTCGACGCACCCTACAAACCCCTAAAACTACTACTACTGAGAACTTCATCCAGGAAGCCTTTCTCCACCGTCAACACGTCATAGCAGTCTTTTTCGACCTGGAGAAGGCCTATGATAGTGTGTGGCGATGGAGAATCCTCAACACGCTCCACAAGTGGGGATTTAGAGGCAACATGGCCCTATTTATCAGAAATTTTTTAACTAACCGCCTTTTTAAAGTAAGGACTGGGAAGCACTTATCCCGATCTTTTACACAGGAGAACGGGGTACCCCAGGGTTCAGTACTGAGCGTGACGTTATTTGCCATCGCCATCAACGACGTGGTGGAATGCATCAATGCCCCGGTGATGGCATCGCTCTATGTGGACGACTTAGCCATATTTTGCCGGTCGACACGACTGCCAAACGCTTCCAGGCAAGCCCAGGTGACTCTAAACAAACTGGGAGAGTGGTCGCGAAAGAACGGATTTCGTTTCTCCATGGAGAAAACGAAATGCGTGCACTTTCACCGTCTTCGCGGTTACCACGTTACCCCGACCCTAACCCTGTTGGGTAGGATTCTTCCATTTGTGGAGTCCGTCCGCTTTCTCGGCATGATCCTGGACCAAAAGCTGAACTGGCGGGAGCATATCCGCGTGTTACGCGAGAGGTGTCGCCAAACCCTCAACGTTTTAAAGTTTTTAACTCACTCCACTTGGGGAGCAGACCGCTCCACCATGCTTTTATTGTACAGAGGCTTGGTGCGATCCAAACTGGACTATGGTTCCATAGTGTATTCCTCAGGACGAGAGTCTTACTTGAGACCACTCACATGTGTCCACAATGCTGGGATACGGTTGGCCACCGGGGCATTTAGAACAAGCCCAGTCCCAAGCTTACTTGCAGACGCAGGGGAGCCTCCGTTGGAAACCCGCAGGATGATTTTAATGGGCAACTATGCCTGTAAAATTTTATCAGAGACAATCCACCCTTGTTTTAACATAGTTTTTAACCAACGGTTTTTAGACTTATTTAACAGGCGGAGAAGGGCAACTAGGCCCTTTGCCGTTCGTTTTAATGATTTTATTAATGAGGTAAATTTTACATTTCCTCAAATATGCCCCGTCTCCTATGCTAAGTATCCGCCTTGGTTAACACCAATGCCGGATATTAAACTCATTGCCAGTGCACGCCGCAAAGCCAAAACGACCGATTCCGAATACCAGCAGCTCTTCAGTGCCGTCCTCAGCTCACTTTCTGACTTTGTCCCAGTCTACACCGACGGGTCAAAGTCAGAATCTGCATGTGCCTATGCGGTCGTGTCCCACTACCATGGAGTCGTGAGGAAAAAACTGCACACTTCTTGCAGCATTTTCACAGCCGAGCTGTCAGCCATAAGGACGGCCCTAGGAGAAATAAAAGAAAGCAATGGCTCTTTCCTCATCTGCACAGACTCGTTGAGCGCCCTAAAATCTTTATCGGTCTTTGCACCTGTGCACCCGATAGTCCAGGAGATCCATTACACCCTGTTGTCCCTTCAGAGAAAGGGGAACAGGGTCTCCTTTATATGGACTCCTGGTCACGTCGGCATAAGAGGTAACGAAAAAGCTGACCAGGCAGCGAAGGATGCCCTTCGACAACCCGAGACCGACTCCACCTTGGTTCCAATGGAGGACGTGAAGGCCGCCTTGCGGAACTCGGTCCTGCATCAGTGGGAGGAGACTTGGCAGTCTCTGCAAAATAATAAACTCGGCAATAAAACCGGTCGTTTCACCATGGTCCTCTTCCATCCGGAAAATTCGGAGGGAAGAAGTCATGATTACGCGCCTGAGAATAGGACACTCTGCCCTCACTCATTCGTACCTCTTTGCGGAGGTAAAAGAACAGCCCCGCTGCAATGAGTGTTTCCAACCCCTGACGATAAAACATATCCTGACGGAATGTACAACATACCAAAGGGCCAGAGACATGTTGAAGATAAGGGGAGACTTAAAAAATATTTTAGGGGATGACTCTGGGTCTATAAATCGAGTCTTAACTTTTTTAAGGGCAACCGGTTTAATGGGGCAGCTTTAGCTTCGGAGCGCATAATTTTAATGCTTTTGATTTTAGCATTTTCCTTTTTTTTTTGTCTATTTTATTTATTTATATATTTATTTGTATTTATCTGTTTACCTATTCCTAGTTTAAAAGGAACATAAGTTTTACGTAATGACAGTGGTGCAAAATGACCATAGCTGTCGACGCACCCTACAAACCCCTAAAACTACTACTTGAAACAAATATTAGGAGATGACCCCAACTCTTTAAGCAAGGTTTTATTATTTTTAAAGGAAACTGGCCTAATGAAGCAACTTTAGCCGTGGTATTTTTATTCTTGTCGATGTCATTTGTTTTTAATATTTATCTATTTATTTATTTACTTATTTATTTATTTATTTATTTATTTATTTATTTATTAAACCTTAACTGTGGTTTTTAAAAGTTTCGACGTGGTGCAAAATGACCTCAGCCGTCGATGCACCCCATAAACAAAAATACTACTACTACTAAGGTGGTAGGTGATTTACTTGTGATGAGCGGTGAGGTGGTCCACTCACTCCCGTAATACCCGCTTCCTCCTCGTGGAAAGAGTTGGGAACGGTATTTCTGTGGCGAGCTTCTTCCTTGAGGCTTGCTGGGGGAGTAAACGGCTAAATAGGGGGCGGGTTACAGGGCGTCCGGGTTGCCCCCCCGGACGTTCCTCTTTAGTTTGGTGTTGACAGAAGTAAGAAAGTTGGTTTCTCCCTTCCGTTCTCGGTTGGCGGTCCACGGCAAACTCCTGTGGAGGAAATGCAGGGGAGCCAAACAAGTTCAATGCCTTTGAACAGCTCGTGTCCACCTCCTTCAACCCTTAAGTACATCTGTGAACTTTGTAGCGTTTACTTTACCACCAAAACCTGCCCAGGAGTCCACATCAGGCGTAAACATTCCGTTCTGGCGGACGCTAATATGTCAACCGTTAGGAAAAAGCCCCGGTTGGAAGCCGAGGAGCTTCGGCTCCTTGCAGAAGTAGAGAGGAGAGCTATTGACCGCGGTGTTCGATTTATCAATCAACACCTCGCCCAAGCATTCCCTGAGTGGACCTCTGAGCGAATCAAAAATAAGCTGAAGAAGCCCGAATACAAGGCTATCTTAGAAGAGCTCATAACACCTAGAGCTCCCTCTTCTCTCCCTCCATCTCCCAAAACCGGTGAACAGCGAGAGCGAACACCCATGACGCCTACGGGTGTTTGTCCCCTTGAGAAATGGCTGCGGGATGCTTGCTCGCGGCTCTCGAGGGAAGAGGGCCCTTTGCCCTTACAGCTGGCGAACATCGGCCAATCCGCTCTGGAGGGAAAGGACTGCCGGAACCTGATCTCCGATTGGGTGAAAGCAGCCTTTCCGTGCCCAAAGAAAGCTTTTCCGAAGTGGAGTAACACCTCGATCTCCCCCTTTGGAAAGTAGGAAAATGCGTAAACGCAGACTATGCCGAAATCCAGAACCTGTGGTGAAAAAACACAGGGGCAGCAGCCCGGCGTATCCTTGATGGAAAGCCCAGTGTACTGGCAGCTCTCAATTCCCAGGAGATGTTGGGATACTGGGGGGACCTGATGGAGACGTCGGGTACTGGTGAACCCCGAGTCGGCGAACACCTTCCGGCAGCAGATTCTCCGCTTATTGTCAAGCCCGTCACTGCAGAGGAGGTGGTGGCAAACGAGCTAAAGAAGTGTTCTGCCCCTGGGCTGGATGGCATTAAGGTGGAAGACTGGAGGAAACTTTCACCAAACCTGCGTGCTACTCTGTTCAACGTCATATTGCTGAAAGGAGAGATCCCTTTTGACTTGGCTATTAGCCGAACAGTCCTCATTCCTGTCTTTGGAACCGAAGGAACCCAGGGACTTCCGACCGCTCTCAGTATCGTCGGTAGTGCTCCGGCAAATGAATAAGATCTTGGCTACCCGATTGATTGAGAACAAAAGTGGGGACACCCGTCAGAGGGCTCTTGGCCCTGTGGACGGTGTGTGCAAGAATGTGGCATCGCTTGACACCCTCTTGCAGGATGCCCAGTCACGTCGTGCCCAGGTCCACCTGGCTATCGTTGATGTGTCGAAGGCATTTGACACGGTAGACCACGGTGCGATTGTGGGCGTGGCACGTGAATATGCCGGAAGGGCTGGGATACCCCCAAGCCATATTGAGGCTCTCTACCATCGAGCAAGCACAAAAATCTGGTGGCATTGAAAGACTAGGAATGTGGTTTGTCGTAGAGGAGTCAGGCAAGGTGACCCGTTGAGCCCCTTCTTGTTCAATCGGGTCATCGACCGAGTACTCCGAGCGATACCGAATGAGGTTGGATATCAAATGCCCTGGCTTTTGCCGATGATGTCATCCTTGTCTCGGGGAGAGCCTCTGGTATGCGAAGGTCTTTCGCACGATTCGAAGAAGAGGCTAGTAAGCAAGGCCTTTCTTTATCTACCTCAAAAAGCAAAACCTTCTCCTTAAAGCCTGATGGGAAAGGCAAGCGACTCAAGGTCGCCGCGGATCTAGGCTTCTCGCTGAGCGGGGGTCAGGTCCTGGAAGCTTTGGACTCTGCTTCCACCTGGAGGTACCTGGGAGTGAGGTATGGCCTGGCTAGTGGAGTAGGTACAATGCAATCAAGCCTCTCCGAACACCTAGAGAGTGTTAGTAAATCCCCGCTGAAGCCACAGCAGAGGCTCTACATGTTGACGGCCTTTGTCATACCCAGGTTGACTCACAGCCTGGTCTTGGGGAAGGTCACCAAAGGGGGATTGATTGCATTGGATCGCCAAATCCAAGCTTCGGTAAGGAAATGGCTCCACCTGCCGCATGACGTGACTGAGGCGTATTTTCATTCTTCCCAGAGGGATGGTGGCCTTGGTATTCCTAATCTTGAAACTCTGGTTCCGACCTGGAAAATTGAACGCTACAACCGCCTTAACATCTCCTCGTACGACGTTGCGCAGGCGGCTTTCGAGTCTCCCAATATTCAACGCCAGCTGAAGTGGGCACACAAGATCCTGGCCCGCCATAACATCCCAGCCCGTACGAAGGATGCGGTGAGAAAAATGTTTGGTGAGAAATTACACCAATCCGCCGATGGGAGGGGATTAAGGGAATGCTCCCGGACTACCCTCTCAACGAGCTGGATATCAGCGCACACCCGGGGTATCCTCGGACGTGACTTTTGCCACTTCCACCAAGTCCGCATCAACGCCCTGCCTACGCAAATGAGAACCACCAGGGGACGGCGGGAGGGTAGAGATGACACTAAGTGTCGCGCAGGCTGTAATATCTCAGGGGTGCTTCAGAACACATGGCCTAAGAGTGTGGAGGCATGACGGCATATGCGGCTTTCTCGCAGACAATTTGAAAGGACAGAATTATGTAGTGGAGTGGGAAGGAATTTACTAGTCCGACGAAGGCCGGCGTAAGCCAGATATTATCGCCGCCACGGACGGATAAGTGGTTATGGTTGACGTTCAGGTAGTAACTGATTTGGAGCCTCTCGACGAGTCACACCTTCGGAAGGTGTCGTATTATGGTGCCAATGAGAGCCTAAAGGCATGCATGGCGGAATGCTGGGGGGTGGAGCGCTCCGCTGTGACCTCTACTACCTGTACGTTGTCATGGAGGGGTGTTTGGTCTGGGAAATCTGCGGAGGAACTCGGGAAACTAGGGGTCTCCAAGGGTGCCCTAGCAAGCATTACTACGAGGGTGCTACAGGGTTCATGGATGTCATTTTGGGCTTGGGGGTGAATGTCGTTCCGGAGGTGAACCGAGGAGAGGGTGGGTATTAATTGAGTATTCAGAGGCACGGTTGCGATGATGATGACCCACTCATGGGGAACACCACCTGAAAATACGCTTTGGATGGGACTGTGTCTATTCCTGTATAAAGTGGCTCTGAGTAGCCAAATGCCTCGTCATCCAATTAGTGACGCGCATGAATGGATTAACGAGATTCCCACTGTCCCTATCTACAGCCCGGGATAGGCCAGCAGATTGGTAAATGGCAAGGTGTCGGATACCTCGCACTAACTGCTGTTGGAGGGAGATTTGCCTAAGAGCAAAAAGCGATCGTGTGATATTGCTAGCACCTGGGCGTAACCAGGAACTTGTGTCCCCACTCCCTCCAATCGAAGTCCCGTCGCCGCCTCCATGAGCCTCCCAGGTGGGCAACGGCAATTGCCAGCTAAGAGCGGCTATTAGGGCTGTGGGAATTAAATCCAGTTCCCCGGGGATTGAGTTCATTCTCCTCGGAAGGCTGTGATTCTATGGCGCTCGCGGTACCATTCCGGTCGAACCCAGAATCACGAGCAATAGTAATAATGGATGCTTCGGAGGTAACCGAGCAAATGGAGGGGCTCCAAGAAACGTTTGAGAAGCATTTAAGCTCTCTAACTCAGAATATTGCAAAAGCCGACAGACTGACTGTCGCAAAAAAGGAAGAAATGATGACCGAAATTGACGGTATCCGCACCACCTTCTTCTCGGTGACAGCTATCAATATAAAAATTGCTACGAAACTTGAACTGGTCGAAATACAAAACCAGAACAATGAGGATTTCAATAAAAATCTTATGGAGACAATCCAACAGGCTGTGAAGTCGGAAATTAAAAAGACTCAAGCGCCAACTTTTGCCCAAATTGCAGCTAAGGACTCAACACCACAAGTCAGGATACCAGGATTCTAACAACAACTGAGGCCTCAGACTGTACACGCAGTCATGATCTACCCAAATGAAAATAACACTGATATTCAAACAAGCAACGATACCAGAACTACCATCACAAAGAACGTAAATGTGGCTACTTTGGGGATTCGAGTGAGGAAACTCACATGAATTAGAAACAAAGGGATTTGAATTGAATCCGACCAACCAGAAATTTTTGAGAAACTAGCGAAGAGCGAAGTTCTGAAGAAAGACTTCGAAATCAGAAAACCGGAAAAAAGAAATCCGCGTACGGCCGTGTACTCTGCCCCCCTGCGGGTAGGGGGTTAGAGAATACTCCCGCAGTATCCCTGCTTGTCGTAAGAGGCGACTAAAAGGGCGGGGAGAAAACCCCGAAAACAAACCCCAAGCCAGCAAGGGATGCGTCCGGACAGTGCTGTGGATCCACTGTCTGTGAGCGGCCATACCATCTGGCCTGCGATCCGCCCAGGTGTTTGCCGTGCCTGGAGACCCGTAAGGGAGAAAAGGGGATCCTGGAGGGTGAGCTTTCTGGTTCCCAGCAGGGTGTCGGATGCCCTGTATGGACCGGGGAGTGATACCCCTCTTCGGCCCCGGATTTCGTGTAAACGGGAGGCCGGGAGCTAGCCACTCCCGGTCAATCGGCTTCCGTCGCGTTTTCGCTCCGGTGGCGAGTGCCAAGGTTGTGGGGGTCTGCGTAGGGAGGTCGGAGATGTAAGGGTTTTGGTGGGCCCTTGCACCGAAGATCCACCCCGAAACAGACAACCACTCCAGAAGCGCTATATCCCTCGAGTTAGCCCTGGCGACCACTCCGGTTTGGCGGAGTGGCGTCCCAAATGTGTGGCTCCGTGGCGGGTGGGGAGGCCGAGGGACGAATCATTTCTTATTATGGAGGAAAAACCCTTTCCACCACTACAAAGATCCCGTCCGGACACCGGCGGGGGAGAAAAGTGTATCGGCGCATGTAAGCGCTATTTAATTATGTCTTGTGCAAAGGAAGGTGAGACCTTGAAAAAGGTTTCTCCCTTCTTAATTCGCAGAGTGTTATCACAGATTGTGCCTGGGGACCCAAAGAGCGTGAAGAAGCTCAGGGATGGTACACTACTTATAGAGACCCTGAACGACACACAGAGCGAAAAACTACTTGCTATGGGAACGCTCCATGACATTCCGATTAAGGTGGAGGTGCACCGCACTCTTAACACCTGTCGGGGAGTCATCAGTCACTACGACCTTCTATACGTGGACATCGAAGAAATCAAGAGAGAAATGTTCTCTCAGGGAGTGACTGATTGTCGTCGACTCACCACAAGGCGCAACGGAGAAAACGTAAACAGCACCTCCGTGATCTTGACGTTTGCGCGTGATAGACTACCCGACAAGGTGTTTGTGGGCTATGAATCGGTACCAGTGAGGCCATTCATCCCAAATCCCGTGCGTTGTTTCAAATGCCAACGGTTCGGCCATGTCGCGTCGCGCTGCGAGGGCAAGGCCACCTGCCCGCGCTGTGGCAAAGACGCGCACGAGGATAAAGAGTGCTCTTCGGAAACTCTTTGTGTGAATTGCGAGGGTACACACCCAGTGTACTCTCGTGATTGCCCGAAGATGAAAGAAGAGAGGAAAGTCATGGAGATAAAAACACTGGAAAAAATCCCATATGCGGAAGCGAGGAGAAAATACAGGGCGCTAATCGCTCCAACTTTCTCCCGGTCCTTTGCTTCCGTTGCAACCACGCAATGTGTAAAGTGTACCATCGCCACGCAGACAGAGATCCCGAAAGAATCCCCAATAGAAACCACGCAAGTGCCTAAACCAAAAAGGGTGAAGGATGGAAAGAGTAAGGTGGACAAGGAGCCACCTACTCCTGTGGGCCCTTCAAAGAAGAGCCCACTAAAAACCACCAAGGGGAACACGCCAAAAGGGCGTGAGAATACACCTTCCCCGCCGCCTCCAGTGAAGCCAAAGAAGCCGGAGGTAATTGAAGAGGACCAGAGTATCTCTGATACTGAGGTCTTCGCAAACGAGTGGAAGAGGAAACATCGCTTCAAGCGATAACCTCAATAGAGTTGGTCATCTCCCTTTTTAGTCATCTTATTTATTTATATATTTATTTATTTATTTTAATTTAACACTTTAAATGTGTTCCATTCTGCAGTGGAACTGCAATGGTTTTTATCGGCACAAGGAGGAGCTGGCCATTTTAATCCAAGATTTTAAACCCTCTTGTATTTGTCTCCAAGAGACCCATTTTAAGGCTGAAGATAAGGGTATTCTGAAGGGGTTCACTGTTTTTAGAATGGATGACCTAAGTGGCCAACGAGCCCAAGGGGGAGTAGCAGTTGCGGCCCGTGAGGCCCTTTACACCTCGCGAGTCCAACTGAACTCTCCATTCCAGGCCGTCGCTGTCACGGTGCAGAACCCTGAGAGGATGACGTTATGCAACGTGTATCTGCCAGAGGGTGCACCGGTGACCCGCCTGAACCTTGAAGCCCTTGTCCACCAGCTTCCTCAGCCGTTCATTTTGATGGGAGATTTTAATGCCCACGATCCTCTCTGGGGAGGGCCAGAAACCCAAAGCAATAGGAGAGGTCGAATTTTATCCAACTTTATTGAGGATTTTAACCTGTTTTTATTAAATAGCGGCGAAAAAACCCGGTTTAACAGCTTCAATGGGGAATTCTCAGCAATAATTCTTTGTCTATGCTCGAGAAGTCTAGCTCCAAAGCTGAAAATGTCCACCCACAACGATCTCTGTGGGAGTGACCATTTTCCTCTTCTACTCGTTAAAGAAGACTCTTCGCCCACCATTTCAAAACCTCCGGAAAAGTGGCGTATTAACCGTGCGGACTGGCCACTTTTCAAGCGTACGTTTACATATAAACACGACGCAAGTTTCGACGCGTTGCACAACGTCGATAAACTAAGTTCAACGCTGTTGGCGGCAGCTACCAAAAGTATCCCTCGTACGTCCGGGAATATAAATCGAGCTCCTGTCCCTTGGTGGAACGGGGAATGCGACCGGGCGATCCGGGCGAGGAAAAAAGCATTGAATATTTTTAGAAAATATCCCACGGCAACTAATCTGGCATCGTACCGCCGCCTGAGAGCGCGAGCTCGAAGGGCCGTGAAGGAGGCCAAGAGGGCTTCCTGGATAGAATACGTCTCTACCATCAACCATCGCACGCCGCTTGGTCAGGTATGGGACAAAGTGAAGAAAATCTCCGGGTCCAAGGGCTCATTTGTCATCTCGCCATTGCTTGTTGCTGGCCGGGTGGTTAATTCACCTGCCGAAATAAGCAACATATTTGCCAGTCAGTTCGCGGCCAATAGCAGTGACGAGGGCTATGCCGCGGACTTTGCGAACCTGAAGAGGCGATGCGAGAGTGTCCCTCTCAATTTCGGTGCAGGTCCTACAACCGAATATTACAATGAGCCTTTCACGTCCTGGGAGCTTAAATCCGCCATCGAAGACTCCCATTACACCTCGCCAGGGGCGGACGAAATCCACAACGCATTTCTCCGGAACATTCCGGAAACTGCGATTGGGGAGGTCCTAAATACCCTCAACCAACTTTGGAACGAGGGCAGTTTTCCAAATGCCTGGCGAGAGTCCATCGTTATACCAATCCCAAAACAGGGCAAGGACAAAAATGACCCGAACAACTACCGTCCCATATCTCTCACCAGCTGCCTGTGCAAGGTGATGGAACGGATGGTAAACCGACGTCTCATGTGGTGCTTGGAGAGTCGTCACCTGCTCTCCGACGCTCAGTGCGGCTTTCGGCGTGGCAGGTCCACGACAGACCATCTGGTGCGCACTGAGAACTTCATCCAGGAAGCCTTTCTCCACCGTCAACACGTCATAGCAGTCTTTTTCGACCTGGAGAAGGCCTATGATAGTGTGTGGCGATGGAGAATCCTCAACACGCTCCACAAGTGGGGATTTAGAGGCAACATGGCCCTATTTATCAGGAATTTTTTAACTAACCGCCTTTTTAAAGTAAGGACTGGGAAGCACTTTTCCCGATCTTTTACACAGGAGAACGGGGTACCCCAGGGCTCAGTACTGAGCGTGACGTTATTTGCCATCGCCATCAACGACGTGGTGGAATGCATCAATACCCCGGTGATGGCATCGCTCTATGTGGACGACTTAGCCATATTTTGCCGGTCGACACGACTGCCAAACGCTTCCAGGCAAGCCCAGGTGACTCTAAACAAACTGGGAGAGTGGTCGCGAAAGAACGGATTTCGTTTCTCCATGGAGAAAACGAAATGCGTGCACTTTCACCGTCTTCGCGGTTACCACGTTACCCCGACCCTAACCCTGTTGGGTAGGATTCTTCCATTTGTGGAGTCCGTCCGCTTTCTCGGCATGATCCTGGACCAAAAGCTGAACTGGCGGGAGCATATCCGCGTGTTACGCGAGAGGTGTCGCCAAACCCTCAACGTTTTAAAGTTTTTAACTCACTCCACTTGGGGAGCAGACCGCACCACCATGCTTTTATTGTACAGAGGCTTGGTGCGATCCAAACTGGACTATGGTTCCATAGTGTATTCCTCAGGACGAGAGTCTTACTTGAGACCACTCACATGTGTCCACAATGCTGGGATACGGTTGGCCACCGGGGCATTTAGAACAAGCCCAGTCCCAAGCTTACTTGCAGACGCAGGGGAGCCTCCGTTGGAAACCCGCAGGTTGATTTTAATGGGCAACTATGCCTGTAAAATTTTATCGGATACAATCCACCCTTGTTTTAACATAGTTTTTAACCAACGGTTTTTAGACTTATTTAACAGGCGGAGAAGGGCAACTAGGCCCTTTGCCGTTCGTTTTAATGATTTTATTAATGAGGTAAATTTTACATTTCCTCAAATATGCCCCGTCTCCTATGCTAAGTATCCGCCTTGGTTAACACCAATGCCGGATATTAAACTCATTGCCAGTGCACGCCGCAAAGCCAAGACGACCGATTCCGAATACCAGCAGCTCTTTAGTGCCGTCCTCAGCTCACTTTCTGACTTCGTCCCAGTCTACACCGACGGGTCAAAGTCAGAATCTGCATGTGCCTATGCGGTCGTGTCCCACTACCATGGAGTCGTGAGGAAAAAACTGCACACTTCTTGCAGCATTTTCACAGCCGAGCTGTCAGCCATAAGGACGGCCCTAGGAGAAATAAAAGAAAGCAATGGCTCTTTCCTCATCTGCACCGACTCGTTGAGCGCCCTAAAATCTTTATCGGTCTTTGCACCTGTGCACCCGATAGTCCAGGAGATCCATTATACCCTGTTGTCCCTTCAGAGAAAGGGGAACAGGGTCTCCTTTATATGGACTCCTGGTCACGTCGGCATAAGAGGCAATGAAAAAGCTGACCAGGCAGCGAAGGATGCCCTTCGACAACCCGAGACCGACTCCACCTTGGTTCCAATGGAGGACGTGAAGGCCGCCTTGCGGAACTCGGTCCTGCATCAGTGGAAGGAGACTTGGCAGTCTCTGCAAAATAATAAACTCAGGGCAATAAAACCGGTCGTTTCCCCATGGTCCTCTTCCATCCGGAGCATTCGGAGGGAAGAGGTCATGATTACGCGCCTGAGAATAGGACACTCTGCCCTCACTCATTCGTACCTCTTTGCGGAGGTAAAAGAACAGCCCCGCTGCAATGAGTGCCTCCAACCCCTGACGATAAAACATATCCTGACGGAATGTACAACATACCAAAGGGCCAGAGACATGTTGAAGATAAGGGGAGACTTAAGAAATATTTTAGGGGATGACTCTGGGTCTATAAACCGAGTCTTAAGTTTTTTAAGGTCAACCGGTTTAATGGGGCAGCTTTAGCTTTGGAGCTCATAATTTTAATGCTTTTGATTTTAGCATTTTCCTTTTTTATCTGTTTTTTTTTTTTATATTTTATTTATTTATATATTTATTCGTATTTATTTGTTTACTTATTCCTAGTTTAAAAGGAACATAAGTTTTACGTAATGACAGTGGTGCAAAATGACCATAGCTGTCGACGCACCCTACAAACCCCTAAAACTACTACTACTAAAGAGTACCACATGGATGTAAAGAGAAGATACAACGATACCTCTAACTCCAACATTGAAACCAAAATAACAGAAATTGACATCCAGGAAAACATTCTATTAATAAAAAGAAATAAAGCTCTAGGAACTGACGGCATGCACGGAATAATCCTTCAAAAGGCGGACGAAATACTTACACCGATAATAACCCGCATTCTTAATGACTGCCTAATTCTCAGATACTTTCCCGAAAAATGGAAAGTAGGTAAGCTGGAAGCGATCCTAAAGGCGCGAGATAAGGATCCCTCTAACCCAAAATCCTACCAGCCCATAACACTTTTATCTGAGTTGGGAAAACTCTTCGAAAGATTAATTCGAACCAAACTCGAAGAAATAGTGGGGTTAAGTAACCTAGCCCTTGATTCTCAGTACGGCTTCAAATGTGGTTTCAACACGTCAATGGCCCTAAATAAATTTCTAATGAATATAACTGAAAACAAAATGAAATACACATTAACCTTTTGCACTCGGATGTCGAGTATGACTCGACACGGTTAGCAACGGCAGCAGCTCGTATGTCGAGCCACACTCGACACGGAGTTGCACTACGAGGGGAATTGGGATTTTTGTCTATTTTTCCAATAACTTTTCTTGTAATCATCTGCATGAAAGGAAAAGGAAAGTTTATTTAACAGGTGGAGAAGGGCAACTAAGTCCTATTTTAATGGTTTTTTCTAGAGGTTAATTTTACCTTTCACCAAATATGCCGCGTCTCCAACGCTAAATATCCACCTTGGTTAACACCAAAACTTCTTGTAATAGGGATTAGATAAGCCGTTTGTATTTACCTTAATTTCCTCAAGCTACAGGAGTGGTTGACCCTATGGCTCCAGATTTCAATAGCCGTAGGTTAGGCTTCGGAGCTAAACTCAGGTGTATACCTGTTGCATTGGTTCTTTGGCCATATGTATTGCAGCATATTATTTCTGTGGCAAAGCATATATTTTTACCATTGTTAGTTATAATGTTGATATGGTCAACATTTTATAGTTTTTCATTTATTTATTCCCAGATATTTGAATATTTTAACTCATTTCAGTTGAGTTCCATATATTTTCAATATCAGGTCACGCTTAGTATTGGCCCCAAATACTATGAATTTACTTTTAACCATGGAAAGTTTCAATTTATTCACCTCCAACCTGGCTTCAAGGTTTCCCATGCAGATTGCTGCTTTTGATTTTAGTGTATTGTGGCTATTTCCTGGGATTATTATGTCCATGTCGTCTGCATAAGCAATTAGTCCTCAGTTCCTTAGTAATTTTTCCCCCAGTATGGAGTTAATTATTACATTCCAGAACATCGGACCAAGAATGGAAGCCTGCGGGCAGCCTGATCTATTGTTTTGTTGACCGTAACTGTGTTAGAAGAATATGAGACACTTCTTTCTTCAAAGTAGCTACGTAAAAGCTTAATAATATTGTATGACAAACCTTTCTTTTTCAGTTCTTCCATCACACATGGCCGCTGTACTGAATCATATGCTCCCTGAATATTGAGGGAAACTGCAAGTAAATATATTAACCCTCGATTAATAACTTCAGAAATTACCTCTTCTATTGAATTGGTAGTTTTACTTAAATCAGCCCATGAGGTAGTTCATAAATACAAGTTTCCTGGTATATTTTAGCCTAAATTATTTTCTTAATTTTTTCCCTAATTTGTTTAATAAGGTGATTAGCCTGAATGATTTTTGGTCAGAGCTATTCTTGCTCCTATCTTTTATTGTAGCGTGCAGTTTTCCCTCTTTCCATATTTTGGGAATATAGGAGATCCTGAGGCAATCATAAAAAATGGCAGTTGATTTGTTGAGGCATGTGTTCCATGTTTTCTTTAGGAAGATGCTGTGGATTCAATCTGGCCATGGTGCTTTCCAGTCGTTAATTGCAAGGATTCCATCAGCTATCTCTTTTTTGTAAAATGACCAGTGTTCCTAGTTATTGAAATGTTAGATGCAGCATTTGGAATATATTTATGGCAGTCTTTGTCCTCATCATTGTCCGGTAGCATTTTATGGAGGATATTTTCCATGTTTTCTTAAAAGAAATATATTTTACCACTTGAGTTTATTCCTACTCCTAGAATTGTTGGGAGATTATGCTCTTCAGCAAAAAGATTGCAAGTAAAACCGCAAGCATTTTTGCCAAATTTTTCCCTGGTAAACATCTCTCCAGGATTTTTGTTTTTTAGGAGCAATTCAGGCTGAATGTATTTAAAGCCGTATATCAAATGCTGTATCTCTGTCTCTTAATCTCAATATATTTGTGTATTTACTATTTTGAAATTTCTAAGTTTGGTGGTTATATTTTTAAGTTTACTTCGTATGTCCATCCACCAGAGGTGTTGGTTTGGAGATGCTGATCTTGGAGGTATGTTTGTGAATGGCATGATTAAAAGCTTTTATCAAACTATATATATATATATATACACACACACACGCACACGCACATGCACACGCACACATATATATATGTATGTATCGATTATATGGAAACACTCACACGAGCAGTATAATAATATATATATATATATATATATACTACCTTGATCAAAAAGTTCCCGGAATAACCACCGTGTGGCGCTCCCATCGTTCCGATTTGAGTTCTGTTTTTTTTGTTAAATTGGTACATCTGTTGTTGATATTCCCTTTAAATCTTAGTGTCATAACTTGAAATTTGCAAAAGTTACGTAGCCAAGAGTACATCTATCTCTGTGTGTGTTGGCGATTTTTTACAATTGCAGAAATGGATTTAAATTTGCAACAACGAACTTGTATTAAATTTTGCGTAAAAAACGGATTTAGTGGCGCACGGACGTTGGAAATGTTGGAAAAGTGTTTCGGCAACGATTCTCTAAAAAAAACGGTCGTTTACCAGTGGCACGAGCGGTTCAGAAGTGGTCGTGAGTCAATCGAAGATGATGAACGCAGTGGCAGACCATCGACATCGAAAGTCGGTGAAAAAATTGATAAAGTAAAAGAAATGTTGGTCAATAACCGCAAATTAACCATCAGAGAAATAGCGGAGGGCTTGAACATTGCCTATGGATCCGCCCAAGACATTGTGGTTAATGATTTGGGTTTCCGTCGTGTAGCAGCAAATTTGCTGCCAAAAGACCTCAATTTCATGCAAAAAAGAGACCGTGTTGACGTCGCAAAAGACATGATTTGCGAGGCGGAATCCGATCCCACATTCATCAAAAGGATCATTACTGGAGACGAGACGTGGGTTTATGAGTACGACACGCAATCCAGACATCAGGCAAGTGAATGGCGTTCACCAAATGAGCCGAGACCAAAAAAACCACGTCGTTTTCAGTCAAAAAAGAAGGCAATGCTGACGGTTTTCATGGATTACAACGGTGTAGTGCATCATGAATTTTTGCCAGAAGGCCAGACAGTAAACAAAGAGTATTATTTGGGCGTTATGAGACGTTTGCGTGAAGCAATTCGCCGAAAGAGACCAGAAATGTGGGCAGAAAACTCGTGGATTTTGCACCATGATAACGCACCGTCGCACAGTGCTATCATTATTCGTAATTTTTTGACGAAAAATGCAACAAATACCATCCAACAGCCACCGAATTCACCTGATTTGGCTCCCTGTGACTTCTTTCTGTTCAATCGAGTTAAAAAACCATTACGGGGAACGCGTTTTAGCAGCCGAGAGGAAGTAATGGAAAAATCGCAGGAAGCACTGATGGACATACCGAAAACCGAATATAAAAAATGTTTCGAGGATTGGATCAAGCGCTGGCATAAGTGTGTTGCAGTCGATGGGGATTACTTTGAAGGGGACAATATAGATTTAGATGAATAAACTTGTATTTTTAATTTTCTGAATAAATTCCGGGAAATTTTTGATCAAGGTAGTATATATAGATTCCCTCCCCGGACTACAACCATGACGTGGTGGAAGGGCTTGTGCGTTCCGATGACCCCTAGAGCTGTGCTGGCGGGAGTAGTAATAATTTCTCCTGGTAGGGTCACCTATGCCAGATAGGTCGAAGGTTAGGAGCCAGACGAAAGGTAGTCCACACAGCGTCTGTTCCTCAGTGAGGCGGCAGCAATGGCGTCTGACCCCAGTGGGATGGCCAGAAAGTGATGGTGTCACGTAAAAACACTATTGAGGAAGGCAACGGGAAACCACCTCAATTATCATTCCCAAGATAAATATGATGGCCACTAAAGAGATTTTGAGTCCTGGCAACTACGGGGCTCGGCCAAATCAGCTGTGTGTTGTGCCCGGCAGTGGGGGAGGCAAGGCTTCCGCGGTCGTCATCCCATGAAACCCTTGCAAGGGAAAACCAGCAGCAGCAGGACAGAGGACGCAGGTGAAGAAGACCAAATTAGTTAGAATAGGGACGTGGAATGTTAGGACAATGATGAGGACAGGGAAATAGGAGTGTTAAGCGAGAGATGGAAAGGGGAAATATAGATATTTTAGGTCTATGCGAGGTAAGGTGGAAAGATAGTGGGGATTACTGGAGTGATAAGTATAGAATAATATACAGCGGCAGGGACGAGAGCCAACGAGGGGTTGCCATAGTAATAAATGAAAAGGTAGGAAGCGTTGTCAACATAGAGCAGGTAACGGATAGATTATTACAAGTAGAGATAAAAGCAGAACCGACGTACTTGGTTATTATTCAGGTATACATGCCACCGAGCAACCATAAGGAAGAAGGTGTAGATAGGATATACGATCAGTTAGAGGACATAATTGCATGTGTTCCTACAGGGAAACATTTGATAGTGATGGGGGATTGGAATGTGACGGTAGGCGAAGGAAGAGATGGTGACGAGGTTGGGGACTACGGTTTGGACACGAGGAATGACCGCTGGGAGAAAGCAGTTGAGTTCTGAAGGAGATGGGCTAGTCATCACCAACACTTGGTTTAGACACCACAAAAGACGCAGGTATACATGGAAAATGCCAAGTGACTCATAAAGGTATCAGCTAGATTATATTCTGGTTAGACACAGGTTTGGGAACAGTGTGATTAATTCGCACAACTTCCCGGGAGCAGATGCGGACTCTGACCACAATTTAGTTGTTATGAAATGTAGCGTCCGTTTCAAAAAGATAAGGCAGGGGCGGCCAGTTAGAAAATTGAATGGAGAAGCATTACATCGTCCCCCCCGCGGGTAGGGGGGTAGAGAATACTCCCGCAGTATCCCTGCTTGTCGTAAGAGGCGACTAAAAGGGCGGGGAGAAAACCCCGAAAACAAACCCCAAGCCAGCAAGGGATGCGTCCGGACAGTGCTGTGGATCCACTGTCTGTGAGCGGCCATACCATCTGGCCTGCGATCCGCCCAGGTGTTTGCCGTGCCTGGAGACCCGTAAGGGAGAAAAGGGGATCCTGGAGGGTGAGCTTTCTGGTTCCCAGCAGGGTGTCGGATGCCCTGTATGGACCGGGGAGTGATACCCCTCTTCGGCCCCGGATTTCGTGTAAACGGGAGGCCGGGAGCCAGCCACTCCCGGTCAATCGGCTTCCGTCGCGTTTTCGCTCCGGTGGCGAGTGCCAAGGTTGTGGGGGTCTGCGTAGGGAGGTCGGAGATGTAAGGGTTTTGGTGGGCCCTTGCACCGAAGATCCACCCCGAAACAGACAACCACTCCTGAAGCGCTATATCCCTCGAGTTAGCCCTGGCGACCGCTCCGGTTTGGCGGAGTGGCGTCCCAAATGTGTGGCTCCGTGGCGGGTGGGGAGGCCGAGGGACGAATCATTTATTATTATGGAGGAAAAACCCTTTCCACCACTTAAAAGATCCCGTCCGGACACCGGCGGGGGAGAAAAGTGTATTGGCGCATGTAAGCGCTATTTAATTATGTCTTGTGCAAAGGAAGGTGAGACCTTGAAAAAGGTTTCTCCCTTCTTAATTCGCAGAGTGTTATCACAGATTGTGCCTGGGGACCCAAAGAGCGTGAAGAAGCTCAGGGATGGTACACTACTTATAGAGACCTTGAACGACACACAGAGCGAAAAACTACTTGCTATGGGAACGCTCCATGACATTCCGATTAAGGTGGACGTGCACCGCACTCTTAACACCTGTCGGGGAGTTATCAGTCACTACGACCTTCTATACGTGGACATCGAAGAAATCAAGAGAGAAATGTTCTCTCAGGGAGTGACTGATTGTCGTCGACTCACCACAAGGCGCAACGGAGAAAACGTAAACAGCACCTCCGTGATCTTGACGTTTGCGCGTGATAGACTACCCGACAAGGTGTTTGTGGGCTATGAACCGGTACCAGTGAGGCCATTCATCCCAAATCCCGTGCGTTGTTTCAAATGCCAACGGTTCGGCCATGTCGCGTCGCGCTGCGAGGGCAAGGCCACCTGCCCGCGCTGTGGCAAAGACGCGCACGAGGATAAAGAGTGCTCTTCGGAACCTCTTTGTGTGAATTGCGAGGGTACACACCCAGTGTACTCTCGTGATTGCCCGAAGATGAAAGAAGAGAGGAAAGTCATGGAGATAAAAACACTGGAAAAAATCCCATATGCGGAAGCGAGGAGAAAATACAGGGCGCTAATCGCTCCAACTTTCTCCCGGTCCTTTGCTTCCGTTGCAACCACGCAATGTGTAAAGTGTACCATCGCCACGCAGACAGAGATCCCGAAAGAATCCCCAATAGAAACCACGCAAGTGCCTAAACCAAAAAGGGTGAAGGATGGAAAGAGTAAGGTGGACAAGGAGCCACCTACTCCTGTGGGCCCTTCAAAGAAGAGCCCACAAAAAACCACCAAGGGGAACACGCCAAAAGGGCGTGAGAATACACCTTCCCCGCCGCCTCCAGTCAAGCCAAAGAAGCCGGAGGTAATTGAAGAGGACCAGAGTATCTCTGATACTGAGGTCTTCGCAAACGAGTGGAAGAGGAAACATCGCTTCAAGCGATAACCTCAATAGAGTTGGTCATCTCCCTTTTTAGTCATCTCTTTTATTTATATATTTATTTATTTATTCTAATTTAACACTTTAAATGTGTTCCATTCTGCAGTGGAACTGCAATGGCTTTTATCGGCACAAGGAGGAGCTGGCCATTTTAATCCAAGATTTTAAACCCTCTTGTATTTGTCTCCAAGAGACCCATTTTAAGGCTGAAGATAAGGGTATTCTGAAGGGGTTCACTGTTTTTAGAACGGATGACCTAAGTGGCCAACGAGCCCAAGGGGGAGTAGCAGTTGCGGCCCGTGAGGCCCTTTACACCTCGCGAGTCCAACTGAACTCTCCATTCCAGGCCGTCGCTGTCACGGTGCATACCCCTGAGAGGATGACGTTATGCAACGTGTATCTGCCAGAGGGTGCACCGGTGACCCGCCTAAACCTTGAAGCCCTTGTCCACCAGCTTCCTCAGCCGTTCATTTTGATGGGAGATTTTAATGCCCATGATCCTCTCTGGGGAGGGCCAGAAACCCAAAGCAATAGGAGAGGTCGAATTTTATCCAACTTTATTGAGGATTTTAACCTGTTTTTATTAAATAGCGGCGAAAAAACCCGCTTTAACAGCTTCAATGGGGAATTCTCAGCAATAGATCTTTGTCTATGCTCGAGAAGTCTAGCCCCAAAGCTGAAAATGTCCACCCACAACGATCTCTGTGGGAGTGACCATTTTCCTCTTCTACTCGTTAAAGAAGACTCTTCGCCCACCATTTCAAAACCTCCGGAAAAGTGGCGTATTAACCGTGCGGACTGGCCACTTTTCAAGCGTACGTTTACATATAAACACGACGCAAGTTTCGACGCGTTGCACAACGTCGATAAACTAAGTTCAACGCTGTTGGCGGCAGCTACCAAAAGTATCCCTCGTACGTCCGGGAACATTAATCGAGCTCCTGTCCCTTGGTGGAACGGGGAATGCGACCGGGCGATTCGGGCGAGGAAAAAAGCATTGAATATTTTTAGAAAATATCCCACGGCAACTAATCTGGCATCGTACCGCCGCCTGAGAGCGCGAGCTCGAAGGGCCGTGAAGGAGGCCAAGAGGGCTTCCTGGATAGAATACGTCTCTACCATCAACCATCGCCCTCCGCTTGGTCAGGTATGGGACAAAGTGAAGAAAATCTCCGGGTCCAAGGGCTCATTTGTCATCTCGCCATTGCTTGTTGCTGGCCGGGTGGTTAATTCACCTGCCGAAATAAGCAACATATTTGCCAGTCAGTTCGCGGCCAATAGCAGTGACGAGGGCTATGCCGCGGACTTTGCGAACCTGAAGAGGCGATGCGAGAGAGTCCCTCTCAATTTCCGTGCAGGTCCTACAAGCGAATATTACAATGAGCCTTTCACGTCCTGGGAGCTTAAATCCGCCATCGAAGACTCCCATTACACCTCGCCAGGGGCGGACGAAATCCACAACGCATTTCTCCGGAACATTCCGGAAACTGCGATTGGGGAGGTCCTAAATACCCTCAACCAACTTTGGAACGAGGGCAGTTTTCCAAATGCCTGGCGAGAGTCCATCGTGATACCAATCCCAAAACAGGGCAAGGACAAAAATGACCCGAACAACTACCGTCCCATATCTCTCACCAGCTGCCTGTGCAAGGTGATGGAACGGATGGTAAACCGACGTCTCATGTGGTGCTTGGAGAGTCGACACCTGCTCTCCGACGCTCAGTGCGGCTTTCGGCGTGGCAGGTCCACGACAGACCATCTGGTTCGCACTGAGAACTTCATCCAGGAAGCCTTTCTCCACCGTCAACACGTCATAGCAGTCTTTTTCGACCTGGAGAAGGCCTATGATAGTGTGTGGCGATGGAGAATCCTCAACACGCTCCACAAGTGGGGATTTAGAGGCAACATGGCCCTATTTATCAGGAATTTTTTAACTAACCGCCTTTTTAAAGTAAGGACTGGGAAGCACTTTTCCCGATCTTTTACACAGGAGAACGGGGTACCCCAGGGCTCAGTACTGAGCGTGACGTTATTTGCCATCGCCATCAACGACGTGGTGGAATGCATCAATACCCCGGTGATGGCATCGCTCTATGTGGACGACTTAGCCATATTTTGCCGGTCGACACGACTGCCAAACGCTTCCAGGCAAGCCCAGGTGACTCTAAACAAACTGGGAGAGTGGTCGCGAAAGAACGGATTTCGTTTCTCCATGGAGAAAACGAAATGCGTGCACTTTCACCGTCTTCGCGGTTACCACGTTACCCCGACCCTAACCCTGTTGGGTAGGATTCTTCCATTTGTGGAGTCCGTCCGCTTTCTCGGCATGATCCTGGACCAAAAGCTGAACTGGCGGGAGCATATCCGCGTGTTACGCGAGAGGTGTCGCCAAACCCTCAACGTTTTAAAGTTTTTAACTCACTCCACTTGGGGAGCAGACCGCACCACCGTGCTTTTATTGTACAGAGGCTTGGTGCGATCCAAACTGGACTATGGTTCCATAGTGTATTCCTCAGCACGAGAGTCTTACTTGAGACCACTCACATGTGTCCACAATGCTGGGATACGGTTGGCCACCGGGGCATTTAGAACAAGCCCAGTCCCAAGCTTACTTGCAGACGCAGGGGAGCCTCCGTTGGAAACCCGCAGGATGATTTTAATGGGCAACTATGCCTGTAAAATTTTGTCAGAGACAATCCACCCTTATTTTAACATAGTTTTTAACCAACGGTTTTTAGACTTATTTAACAGGCGGAGAAGGGCAACTAGGCCCTTTGCCGTTCGTTTTAATGATTTTATTAATGAGGTAAATTTTACATTTCCTCAAATATGCCCCGTCTCCTATGCTAAGTATCCGCCTTGGTTAACACCAATGCCGGATATTAAACTCATTGCCAGTGCACGCCGCAAAGCCAAGACGACCGATTCCGAATACCAGCAGCTCTTTATTGCCGTCCTCAGCTCACTTTCTGACTTCGTCCCAGTCTACACCGACGGGTCAAAGTCAGAATCTGCATGTGCCTATGCGGTCGTGTCCCACTACCATGGAGTCGTGAGGAAAAAACTGCACACTTCTTGCAGCATTTTCACAGCCGAGCTGTCAGCCATAAGGACGGCCCTAGGAGAAATAAAAGAAAGTAATGGCTCTTTCCTCATCTGCACCGACTCGTTGAGCGCCCTAAAATCTCTATCGGTCTTTGCACCTGTGCACCCGATAGTCCAGGAGATCCATTATACCCTGTTGTCCCTTCAGAGAAAGGGGAACAGGGTCTCCTTTATATGGACTCCTGGTCACGTCGGCATAAGAGGCAACGAAAAAGCTGACCAGGCAGCGAAGGATGCCCTTCGACAACCCGAGACCGACTCCACTTTGGTTCCAATGGAGGACGTGAAGGCCGCCTTGCGGAACTCGGTCCTGCATCAGTGGAAGGAGACTTGGCAGTCTCTGCAAAATAATAAACTCAGGGCAATAAAACCGGTCGTTTCCCCATGGTCCTCTTCCATCCGGAGCATTCGGAGGGAAGAGGTCATGATTACGCGCATGAGAATAGGACACTCTGCCCTCACTCATTCGTACCTCTTTGCGGAGGTAAAAGAACAGCCCCGCTGCAATGAGTGCCTCCAACCCCTGACGATAAAACATATCCTGACGGAATGTAAAACATACGAAAGGGCCAGAGACATGTTGAAGATAAGGGGAGACTTAAGAAATATTTTAGGGGATGACTCTGGGTCTATAAACCGAGTCTTAAGTTTCTTAAGGTATACTGGTTTAATGGGGCAGCTTTAGCTTTGGAGCTCATAATTTTAATGCTTTTGATTTTAGCATTTTCCTTTTTTTTTTTTTTTTAATTTATTTATTTATATATTTATTTATTTATTCGTATTTATTTGTTTACTTATTCCTAGTTTAAAAGGAACATAAGTTTTACGTAATGACAGTGGTGCAAAATGACCATAGCTGTCGACGCACCCTACAAACCGCTAAAACTACTACTAGCATTACATCGTTTGATAAGGAAGGAGTACAAACAGGTGGTAGAGGAAATCATGGAGGATGGTAAAGAGCTAAGTATTATCAAAGAAAAATGGGAAAGTTTCAAGAAAGGCTAGTCTAAAGCCTTAAAAGACACTATTGGAACCGTTAACGCTAAAAGGACTAGGAAACCATGGATCACGGATGAGATGATTACAAAGATGGATGAGCGGCGAAAATTGAAGAATGTAAATACAAAATTAGGCAAAATGAAGTACAAAAATTAAATAATATATTGAGGCGGGCAACAAATAAAGCAAAAGAAGCATAGTGGAAGATGCAGTGCAAGGATATGGAAAGTCTGCAGAGGAAGGGTGAAATCAGTGCGCTGTACAGCAAAGTTAAATCTTTATTGGGAAGTAAGAAAGGGAGATCCACAATTGCAGTTAGAGATAAGGGGGGTAAAGTAATATTTGATGCAGGAAAGATCCAAGAGAGATAGAAGGAATATATAGAAGAACTGTATAGTAAAGAGCTGACACCAACAAATTTAGACATAGAAAAGGAACATGACATAGAGAAGATAGCTTAGATCCAGGCATACTAGACAATGAGATAGAAAGGGCATTAAGGGAGATGAAACTAAATAAGGCCGTGGGGGTGGATAACATTCCCGCGGAACTTTTAAAATGCTTAGGAAAATGTGGGAGGAAGAGGCTATATGGACTGATCCGTAGTATTTATGAGGAAGGAATCTGGCCGGAAGACTTTGTGAGATCAGTTTTAGTTCCTATTCCGAAAAAGGTAAAGGCTACATCATGTGAGGACTACAGGATGATAAGTTTAATATCCCACGCAGCTAAAGTGTTTCTCAGGATCATAAACAAAAGGATAGAGGGTAGGGCAAATGATTACTTAGGGGATGATCAGTTTGGGTTTGGGAAGGGGAGAGGTACGTGTGATGCCATTGCAGTAATGAGATTATTAATCGAGAGGAATATAGAACACAACCAGGAGGTATTTGCCTTTTTGGTAGATTTCGAAAAAGCATTTGATAGAGTGAATTGGGAAAAATTAATGAGTATATTGCAGAAAATAGGAATAGATTGGAGGGAAAGGAGGCTAATCCGCAACCTGTACATGTCTCAGACTGCTCAGGTGCGAGTGGGGAACGGGGAGTCCAGTTGGGCAGTGTTAGGAAGAGGTGTAAGGCAGGGTTGCCCATTATCACCGCTGCTGTTCAACCTGTATGCAGAGGAAATAATTAAAGAGGCAAGGGAAGAACTGGAGGTAGGAATAAAAGTGGGCGGGGAATTCGTAAAATTAGTTAGGTTTGCTGATGACCAACATTTAGTTTGTCAGTCAGCCAAGGTGTTGCAAGCATTGCTTAGTGAATTGGAAATTCATTGCGACCGGTATGGGATGAGAATCAATATTAATAAAACAAAGGTTATGCGATTTTCTAGAAAGAAAAAGGCCAAGTGTAACATTAAAATAGGAGGGCAAAAACTAGAGCAGGTAGAACAGTTTACGTTGGTGTGGAGAAGAATGGAGAAGGTGAAATGGACAGAGAAGAAAACAAATGAGGAAGTACTTGGTATGGTGGGCGAAGAGAGGGGTTTGTCAGGAGAAATCCTATGGAGGCAGGAAAAGTGGATGAAGGGGGTATTGACCGGCAGCGGGATGTTGAAGACTGTAATTTAGGGGAGAATGTTAGGCAAAGGAGGAAAGGGAAGGAACAGGATAGGGATGTTGGACGGGATGAAGGGAGGAAGAAAGTACTCAGAGATGAAGAGGGACCTGATGTAGAGTGGGATGTTGTGTTTTGCTAGGGGTCACAAATTATTTAATTAGTAATTATGTCCATCCAAAAACCTACCTTAACCGGTAGATCACCTAATAATAATAATATATAGATTAACAAATACATATATACATTCATACATGTTTGATATCCTAGAGATGGTAATGCAGAACTCAGTGACCCTTCAGCCTTATTCAGGAAAGATTTTTTGATTCCCTATGTCACTTAAACCATACCTAATAAGGGTAGTCCTTTTTTCTCCTTTTTATATCAGTTTTTGGAAATGCTAATATTCAGTTCTCTGGGGAACAGAATCCCTTTTGCTGTTGTACATTATTAATATTTTCCATGTGGTTGATTTTTGAAAGCTATGAAACCAAATTTCTACTCTCTAGTAAAGAAGATTTTTAAAAATGTCCTTCTGCACTAAGTAAATGGTACATAATTAAATGGTGGAGGAGTGTTGGTGAAAAATTTGATCCATTGGGCAGCACAGTAATGGATCATGCCAGGCATTTAAATTATTCACAAATTTCTTGAAGTGGAATACCTTGGGCGAGGAAAACATACATCCAAGTAAATTCAGAGCAATAAGGATGCTGTGCGGCAAACAGAAGGCTATTATATAGGGAGTTCATTAATGGTTTTTCGTAAATCAGGGAGGGAAAATATGAGAACTGAACAAGCTAATGATGCCAATGAGGAACAGAACAAAACCAAAACAAATGTATTTGGGTCCCTCAGAAAAGTGAACTAAATATGCCCATTGTGTGATTTGGGATAAATTCGTGGGGGGTAAAAATGGCGGTGGCATCAGATTTGTATCCCCAAAAGTAGGAAATATATAGCATTGGTAAAACTGCTTCCACTTCAGAATTTTACTGTTTGGCTTGGTAGTGTATATTATGCACTACATGTATTCAATTAGACAATTGATTGCAAGATATGCCCGAGAGCTGATTGATTAGTCATGTGTTTGTACCCTCTCTGTAAGTAAATGTTAACTTTGAAGGAACATTCTTATGAGACAGCCAATAATCTTTTCTTGAATTTCCTCAGATTCTGCTGTGAACCAATGTTTCCTTGCATGAGGAGTGGCACGCATATTAACCAATTTTCATAGGCACAAAGGTAGGTTCCATCTATCTGAAGAAGTGGGAGGGAAATGCCTCGGGAAAGATATGGTGATTACCGTCTAACATAGAAAACAAAAGGCAGCACTTATGAAATAGAAGCAAGGTGCATATCATCCAAATCCATCCAAAATCCATCATTCCATCCAAAAGCCGACCCCGGTGGTGGCAGGATAAGTCCTCATCTGCCATTTTAACGATCGCGGGTTCGATTCCCACCTGAGTGGGTTTTCCTCCACCTAGGGTTTGAGTTTTTGTAAATGTGACCATTGTTAATAGTCTGATGTAAAGGCCAAAATGTGCTGTTTTCAGACTAATGCTGAATAAGAAAAATAAAATAAATGTAAGCTTGGGGGATGGAATGCATTAGGTAAGATGAATTATGCTTGACTACAGCAGTCAATTACATGCTACTACAATATCTCTGTACTGAGCCGCCGAGTCCACATGAGTAGAATGCTATCTAAAAAGGTGGAAAAAATAACTCATTTTTGATAGGTTGGACTGTAGCTTCCTATGTGATAAGGGAAAGGATGAGCAGTTTCTTGTATGCCTCTGAGAGGTCTTTTTGCTCGTTCCTTTTCCTGGCACAAAGCGAATAGTATGTAGCAAGTAACCTCTTCCGGTGTTGTGGAATAATTTGCAGATTTATTAAAACCATGGTGTACAAATGAATACCAATAATTATAACAAATAATGTTCTTTTTTACAGCACCAGTCTACAGAAGAAGAACAGGGAAGCAGAAGCAGTGAAGGACCAGAAGAAACCATCAGAAAGAAGGAACAGGTGACAGAAGATAGTGTGTAAATGAAAAATAATTCAAACTGTAATTAATAAGTGCTGAAACTGATTGATGATGAATGTTATATTTCAGTAAAAGAATTCTTGACTGTACAATGTATGGTGAGAAAGTGTTATTAGAGATAATATACTGTAATAGTATATAGTAGAATAACTGGGATGGTAGAATTAACTAAAAAAGTAACTCATTGTAAGGCAGTGTCAGTGAGGTGTTGCATTCACATTCATTGGGTCCTGGATCTTGAACTAGGGATTAGGTGTATGGTAACCATACACATTGCAAATAGAATAGTATTTTTTTGTTAATGCTAAATTTCAAGTAAAAATTTTCTAATTTAGGTGATATCTAGTCCATTGTGATTTTTGTTCAGGAAGACGACTCCTTAAGGAAAGTGGGCCCTGGATCCTAAACTAGGCAAATGGAGGGAGTACTATGCTTTTTTGCTTGTTTATGCCAAATTTTTAAAAAAAGATGTTTTAGTTTAGGAGATAATGTCTAATACTTTGATTTTGCAATGAAAGAAGACTATTGGTTTGGGCTAACTATAGTTAAGTTAAAGCTGGAGGGCCCTGAATCATATTCTTTGTAATGAGCATACAGCATTTGCAATTCTAGCAATTCCTGAGAGTACGAGTGAGTTTGAAATGTCCAATTTAATGAGGGAAATGATTTAGGACATAAAGCCCTTTACTTTGTGTAAAATTTGTTGGTATCACTGAGAAATCTTTCCTCCTCACTGGGCAATTAGTAGTCGTAGGCTAGCACTCAGTGAGACAATTTCAGTTACCTAAAATCAAAATGACTTATTCCTGGATAGCCATGCACGACCGATGTTTAGATTTAGCGTAAGAGAAGTCAATTACAAACCCCTCTCTTCGCCCACCATACCAAGTACTTCCTCATTTGTTTTCTTCTCTGTCCATTTCACTTTCTCCATTCTTCTCCACACCCACATTTCAAAAGCCTCCAGTCTACGTCTATCCTCCTGCTTCAATGACCATGTTTTACATAGCTAAGCTCCATATCAAAGCTTTTACGAGTCTTTTCTTAACATCCTTACTCAACGTCCCCGTCATCAACTCCCTCCTCCTTGTGAAAGCCTCTTTGCCTTGTGCAATTCTTCTCCTTACGTCCCTACTAATTTGACCGTGTTGGTCCAAAACACTACCGAGATACGTAAACTGTTCTACCTGCTCTAGTTTTTGCCCTCCTATTTTAATGTTTAGCTTAGCCTTTTTCTTTCTAGAAAATCGCATAACCTTTGTTTTATTAATATTGATTCTCATCCCATACCGGTCGCACTGAATTTCCAATTCACTAAGCAATGCTTGCAACCCCTTGGCTGACGGACAAACTAAAGCTTGGTCATCAGCAAACCTAACTGATTTTACGAATTCCCCGCCCACTTTTATTCCTACCTCCAGTTCTTCCCATGCCTCTTTAATTATTTCCTCTGCATACAGGTTGAACAGCAACGGTGATAATGGGCAACCCAGTAGTGAGGTCAATATTAGATCTTCATTTGGTCCACTGAATGTAGGTGTTTCATTAAGAATATTGTGAATGTAAAGGTCATTGTGCCCTACATAATCCTCAATATCCCTTCCTCTAGTCGTCAACTATATGTGAACCATACATCACTTTCTGCATTAGTATCAACATATAACTATTTTCCTATCCTTAAATTCTTGAAGAATTTTACCTAGCTGGTCTAGGTATTCTTTGATTGCTTGACCCGGTGGGAAGTGAGAACTCACAATGATGAATAATACGAGTCTTCTAGCGTCTTAACTTCCGCTCTTGCTGTGTATTAGTTGCTCAGTTGCGGTATTTCTCAGACGTCCAACCTCCCTTTGAATATTATTATTCCGGTGAAGAATTTATTTTTTTGGATGTCCTCGGTATTGCTTTGGATTTTAACCCCATACATGGAATTCCCAACCTCCGCGGGTAGGGGGATATAGAATACTCCCGCAGTATCCCTGCTTGTCGTAAAAGGTGACTGAAAGGGCGGGGAAAAAACTCCGAAAACAAACCCCCAGCCTGCAGGGGATGCGTCCGGACAGTGCTGTGGATCCACTGCCTGTGAGCGGCCATACCAGCTGGCCTGCGATCCGCCCAGGTATCTGTCATGCCTGGAGACCAATAAGGGAGAGAAGGAGATCCTGGAGGGTGATCTTTCTGGTTCCCAGCAGGGTTTCCGATGCCCTGTATGGACCGGAGAGCGATATCCCTCTTCGGCCCCGGATTTCGCATAAACGGGAGGCCGGGAGCTAGCCACTCCCGGTCAATC
>NW_027286886.1:320000-322500 GCF_022747635.1 Hetaerina americana
ACCCACCCATTAATTTTCTGACATCACGGTCTTATAAGAGCATATTTATTAAGTATTTAACCCTAACAATATCCAAACAAGTTCACATTGGTGAACAATGGAATATATTAAGAAGTAGAGCATTGATTGGCCATAATGATGGAAGAGAATGTAATAGCAAATATCCCAAGTAATTCATAAACATTTGTGGATGAAATCACCATATATTTTTATTCTGGACCAAGTCCAACTTCTATAAAAATTTTCTATCTGCATTTTAGTAAAATATTTAATATTTCTGTTATTCATATGATTAATACATCTGTTTCCCACATTTAATCTCCTGAACATTTTCACAAAATTAAAAGCACTCTTAGTTCATAACTTATTCTTCATGTTTCACGGCAATACAGAATAATCCTATTAATTTTAATTTGCAATTCATTGCAGTTTGGAGTTCTGTTAAAATGTAATGCCTAAAATATTGGGTTTATTGCACAAACTCTATGGCAATAGAATTAACAAAAAAAGGCTCCACTCATATGAAAAACAGCTAACTGCCTTAGAATGGGTGGGAGAAACCACAGCCCTCAGTGATAATGAAATTTGTGCATTCAAAATAGTCTTTACTCACACAGATATGGTTCAGCCAGCCTTTAATTCAACATTCTTAATCTTGTTCATATCTGCAAAACTAAAGTCTCTATAATGGTATTTTTATAATAAATGACCACAAAGATTGAAGTGTTGATTCTTCACATAGCTTGATATTTAGATACCAAACTGGGACATCCTAAGCAATACGCTCTGCTTGGATGAATGGTAAACTTTTCCCAATGCCGGAAATCTGCATACAGAAATAATCCTACCAGGTGAATAGAAAGTCTAGAATTTGTCATAAAGCTCATGAGCAGTTGAAAATTTTTGTTAGCTTTGTTGTGCAGACTATTCATTATATCTTTTCCATTTTGCTAAAAAGGAGGTCAATTTAATTTATTTTTTTCTAATGCCCCCCATTCGGCACCGAAGCTGTCCGAACATTCCCCTCTGAATTCATTAGCGTCAATTTCAGAAATATTTTATCTCTCATATCCCTTTTTCAGCTAGTACAAATTCCAATGATGCCCTTTTGCATTCAATGGTATATTTTTCAGAGAGACTTAGATGGTCAAATTTTAATTGTTTTCTTCAATATGGTCCTTGGTAATATATGCCCCATTACATTCAGTGGTGCCATATTCTGTGAGATCTGAACTAGTAATAATTTCATTATATTCCGTATCACCCCCATACCCTTTGGCATCTACACCATCCAAACATGCCCATCTGCACTCACTGGTGACATATACAAAGAGACCTAAACTGGTCACATTTTCCACCAATTTGCCTCACCATGGCAACTATGACTTTAAATGTTGCCCTTTTGCAGTCAATGGTGTCATTTTCTGAGACACTATGCGGTCAATTTTAATAATTTCCTCTTCTACCCCCATTTGGCAAGTGTGCTGTCCAATCAAGCCCCTTTGCACTCTTTGATGTCAACTTCAAAAGGACCTAAGTGGTCATATTTCCATTATTTTTTCCAATACTTCAATTTTATCTCCCTCCACCATTTACGCCATCCAAACATGCCCCTCTGCATTTTATAGTACCAGTTTCAGAGAAATCTTAACTTGTCATATTTTCATTAATTTCTCTTACACCCTCCCTTCGTCATCTATGCTGCCCAAACATACCCTTCTACACTCACTGGTGACATTTTAAGAGAAACTTAATAGGTCATATTTTATTTAGTTTCTTCATTATGCCCCTCGTCCAAACATGCTCCTCTACATTCACTGGTGTCATTTTTAGGGATATCAAAACTCTTCATGTCTTTATTATTTCCTCCAAAACCACCTCGTTTGGCATCTATGTCAATATATGATGCCCAACTGCATGCCATGGTTTCATTTCTAGAGAAAACTGAGTGGTCACATATCCATTATTTTCTCCAATACGGTCCCTCCATCATCTACACCTCCCTAACATTTCCCTCAGCAGTCACTGGTGTCAATTTCAGACAGATCTAAATTGGTGATTTTTTCTTTGTTTTCTCAAAACCTTCGCCTTTAGCATCTACTCATTCCAGTGATGCCTCTCTGCAATCACTGTTGTCATTATAAGAGCCCTTAACTGGCCATCTTTTCTCAAATACCCTATTATTAAATAAATAAATACACATATAATTTATTATTATTAGGTAATCAACTGGTTAAGGTAAGTTTTTGGTTGGACACAGCTACTAAATAAAACATTTTGTGTGTGTATAATATATATATATATATATATATATATATATATATATATATATATATATATATATATATATATATATATATAAACACGGATGTAGATTTGTACCCCTATCTGCATCATGCAACCACCCACGCTGCAAATGCTGTCATCCTCTAAGACCCTCCACCTCCCTCAGTACCAACTCCCAACCGCTCGCCACCTGTACCTCAAAAAAATTATATAT